>NC_083097.1:47561565-47747872 GCF_949774975.1 Lagenorhynchus albirostris
ATCAAGTAAATGATCAGAGCTGATGTTTACATTTTGTTGCACTGGCTAGCAGGAAGATCCAATTTTCTCAGCTTCAAATTAAGTTAAAGCGTAAGGAAATAAGCCATATTTATCTGTAAACATCTCACATGACAAGGTCAACTTCTCAATTACTTACAGTTTAATTGGATTTATTTATGGCTTTTTGCCTTTTACTGAGAGGTTGTACTTGATCATCTCAAAAGATTTCCTTTAATGGGATTTGATTCTGAAAAACTTGAGGAATGTGTTTTCATTAAAGGTCAGCTGTACTTTTTTTTTTTCTTTTTAACTCTAGAAATAAGATTACTTGCATTTCACTCATTTGAATTGTGACCTTTTAATGAAATCCTCGTGGCTTGAAGGAATTCCCTTGACAAATAAACCACAGCGTGTGCAGCACCATCTTCTAGAACTGCCATATGTCCAGGAATAAGAAAAGATAAGCCTGTTTTTATGAAAGTTAATACAGACGACTGTCAGTTGCCAAATTCTTGATCCTGTGAGACGTGTAGTGTTTGATGAATGTCTGAGTAGAGTGCTGTGTCCGCGGGCGTCGTGGTGTCCACCGCACCCTGTTGCGATGTGAAATTAAACAGAAACCTCATCGTGCCTACTGGTGTCTCAGTGTCGCATGGAAGGAGGCCAGGCTCCACCTTTGGGGTACCAGGTGCTACCACCAGTTCTGACAGACTTAAAAACTTGAAATTCACTTCTGAGGGAAGATACTGAAATGCAGAATTGAGAATTGCTGGTTGGGGAGAAATAGCATTTAAGGTCAGAAGTTGTGTTTGGAAATATTATGTATTATATAGTATAGAAGCTAGTATAGTTAAATTAGCTTTAGCTAATTCTGAGCTGTAGAGTCTGTGATTCCTCCGAATAAAATTTAGGAATATAACCTTGACTCATGCTTTTATTAACTGTGTTGATCTTACACCTCTCAGTCAAACATCGTTCACAGAATTCTCGTAATGCTGAGGATAGTAACAATGCAGCCTCTTTTCACTACTCTGTAAAATCCCTTCCCAGCCACAACTGTCAACCTACCCTTCCAATGACCCTAGCTCTTCTTTATTCTCTTCTAAGAATGCTTCTCTATTTATCTAATCTCAATCTTAATCCAAGACAAGTTCTAGGAAAAAAGGAAAAATGAGAAACATAAATAAAAACTTAAAAGGAAAGAGCATAAAGTAGCAAAAGGAGCCTTGCCAGTACGTTGGACAACAGAGAGCCAAACTTATTGTCTGGTATATATTTAGTTTTCATCATAAGACATGTGTTGTGATAGGAGAAAGTTTAACTGTGGCGGCCTGTGTTGGTAAATCAATAACAGCAGCGACAAGCCCCTGGCCATGCTGGGACACAATCCAAATGGAAAAAATAAGGGCTAGGCCTATGATAATGAAATAAGAGAGAGGGGCTGTTCTTGAGTAGATCTGACATACTGCGATTCATCACGGTGGAGATTCTGGACGCCACTGTCTCTAAAGGGTGCTTGAGGGAGGGTGTGACTGTTCTCAAACAACCACCCCTCTTGGATAAACGTGTCCTTGCTCACAGGAGCCACACACAAAGTTAGAGACCCCCCTTTTGCTATACCCAAAGGCTTTTCCTGAGTTCTTATCTATGCTGATTTCCCTGCCGTCCCACAATTCTGACTTCTTCCTTCCTTCCTGAAAGCCTAACCTCGGCTGTCAGAACATAGCACTTTTCTAACTGGCCTCGTGCCTTTCCATCCGTCAGCTCTTTATCATTTTGTTCTGCTGGTTCCTTTCTTCACGCTCCTGCACTGGGGCTTTCTTTCTCAATCTGTGGGATTTTCCTGTTATCTGCCTGCTCTTACTACTATGGTAACGACTTTCAAATCTACACTCTGAGCTAACCTTTCATGTATGCCAGAGGCCGCTATTTGCAACTGCCCATAAACATTATAACTCGGACATACCACTGTCACAGAAAACCTAACTAATCCCCAAAGGAACTCATCTTGCCCAGCTTCTACTTTCCACCAGTTGGCTTCTTTATCCAATACCTACACCAATGTTAATGGCTTGACTTTTCTTCCTATATAAAACACCAGACTCATCTTTGACTCTGCTCTTTCATCTCTAACTTGCAAACTGCTACAAATTAATTTGATTTTTTTTTTTTTAGATGAAACCTTTCTCCACCATTTTCATGCTAACAACCAAAACTCCACTTCACCCTGTATTACTGCACCCAGGCTGGGACAACGCCTGCCTCCATGCTTATTTCCTTTAGATTCATGCTTAGGGTTGATACTATTACCAGAAAAAAAATCAGCCTCAAATACCACTTTTATTATATTTTCTCCCTCCTCAAGAACCTACAGTGACACCCCATTATAAATCACATCAAGTTCCAAGTTCTCAGCTCCGTTATCTGATTCCAGTTTACTTCCCACCACTCCCTACTACTCTAACGTTAAAATCTTTCTCTCCCTCTCTCTCCCTCTCTCCCTCCCTTATTCCCTCTCTCTCTCTCTTTCCAGTAAGCTATTTCCCACCTGTCCTCTCCCCTCCCCTCTTAACCTCAAAAGTTATCAACTGTTTGGTTTTGCTCCTATCACATTTTTTCTACTAACAGAAATGGGGACTTAGAAATTTCAGAGGCTGCTTGTTAAAAAACCATTAGTCTAGTTGTATAGTACACAAGGATTTGTGAAGAGGGGAAGAGGCAGATAAAACCGGACAGTTAGACTGAGGCTGAATAATGACTATCCCTAAGGGCAAGTGTGTCTTATTTATTTATTATAGCTCTCAGGTAAAAACACTGAAACAATTGTGAAATCACCATAAAGCACGAACAAGTAAAACAAAATACCAAGGTCTCCCTTGTGACCACTGTGTATGAGATTTGTAAGGACAAACACTTCCTGCCACGGGAACTCAGCCACTGTGTGTCTCAGATGAAAGCAGTTCCTTTGCTTTCATAAATTAACCAAGAGGTTCAAAAGCAAGATGGCAACAAGTTCTGCTAAGCAACTTCTCTGACAAAGGTCGGAAAGACTTTTCTCAGTTGCCCAAATCAACCCATGCCAACCTGGAATCCTCATTATCAGGGGTTTTTGCAGTTAAAAAGCTGCTTTTATTAAAGTTTTAAAAACTGGTACCTCTGAAAGGAATGCCCTTTTAATAATGAGTTAATAGAAGCAAGCAAATCTGTGAAATGGGTCGGTTAAACCTTAAGCAGAAATTCCCAAGGAAGAAGCAAAACCACAAATGACAGTCAGCTATCTCATTAGACCTCAGTAGTTCTACTCAAAAACTGAAGAGGTCTTAACAGATCCTGTGAGGAGATTTGCAGGGAATTTTCTTGAAGAAAGAAAGGGAGCTGACCCAGCATACCACAGGCAGTGCAACTAGGCACATCTGAAATCAACTGTTGCCTCGTCCTGAGGCAAGGGAGTAGGGCAAGCTGCTACCCAAGTTACCCAAGAGAATAACAACAGAATAACAACAGTGTCCACTTATCAAGGGCTCTGGGTCATGTCCTGTGCTAGATGTTTCACTCACATTATCTACTTAATCCTCACACCAACCCTAGGCAAAAGGTATCATAATATTCAGGTCACAGATAAGGAAACTGAAGCTGGAGAGACGTTAAGTAATTTGTTCCTGACCACACAGTTACTATGTTGCAGAGCAGGTATTCAGAGTTCAACAGGACCCTAGTCTATGCTTGTTTACTGCAGCACACAGCTTTCCAATGTGGAGGGTCCTAAGATGAGCAAGATGGCAAAACATACTTAGGGAATCAACCAACATTTATCAACACCATAGCAGGCCCTATGCTGGGATTCCAAAGTGGACCAGACAAGCACCCACTAGGATGGCTATCATCAAAAAGACAGACAAGGACTTCCCTGGTGGCGCAGTGGTTGAGAATCCGCCTGCCAATGCAGGGGACACGGGTTTGATCCCTGGTCCGGGAAGATCCCACATGCTGCAGAGCAGCTAAGCCCGTGCGTCACAACTACTGAGCCTGCGCTCTGGAGCCCGTGAGCTACAACTACTGAGCCTGTGTGCCACAACTACTGAAGCCTGTGCGCCTAGCACCCGTGCTCCGCAATAAGAGAAGCCACCGCAATAAGAAGCACACACACCGCAACGAAGAGTAGCCCCCGCTCACCGCAACTGGAGAAAGCCCACGCGCAGCAACGAGGACCCAACGCAGCCAAAAATGAATAAATAAAATAAATAAATTTATTTAAAAAAACAGACAATAAACAGCGTTGGCAAGGATGTGGAGAATTTGGAACAATCATACGTTGCTGTTGGAACTGTAAGATGGTGCAGCCACTGTAGAAGACAGTTTAGCAGTTCATCAAAATACAGGCATGCCTTGTTTCATCAGTCTATATTCTATTTTGCTTCACAGATATTGTGCTTTTTACAAAATGAGGTTTTGTGACAACCCTGCATTGAGTAAGTCCTATCAGCGCCACTTTTCCAACAGCACTTGCTCACTTCGTGTCTCTGTGCCGCATTTTGGTAATTCTTGCAATATTTCAAACATTTTCTTTATTACTGTATTTTTTATGGTGATCTGTGATCAGTGATCTTTGATGTTACTATGTAATCATTTGGGGGTGCCATGAACCCCACCAAGATGGCAAACTTAATCGATAAATGTGTGTGTTTTGACTACGTCACCAACCAGCCATTCCCCCATCTCTCTCCCTCTCCTCAGGCCTCCCTATTCCCTGAGACACAACAATATTGAAATTATGCCCATTTATAACCCTGCAATATTGTGAACCTATCAATACAATGACCCTACAATGGCCACTAAGTGTTCCAGTGAAAGGAAGAATTGCACATCTCTCACTTTAAAGCTAGAAGTGATTAAGCTCAGTGAGGAAGACATGCTGAAAGCCAAGACAGGCTGAAAGCTGGGACTCTTGGGCCAGTTGGCCAAAAGTTGTGAATGCAAAGGAAAGTTCCTGAAAAAAATTAAAAGTGCTACTCCAGTGAACACATAAATGATATGAAAGCCAAACAGCCTTATTGTATATATGTAGAACGTTTTAGTCGTCTGGAGAGAACATCAAACCATCACAACATTCCTTTAAACCAAAGCCTCATCCAAAGTAAGTCTCTAACTCTTTTTAATTCTGTGAAGGCTGAGAGAGGTAAGAAAGCTGCAGAAGAAAAGTCTGAAGCTAGCCGAGTTTGGTTCATGAGGTTTAAGGAAAGAAGCCGTCTCCGTAACACATTGTAAAAGCACCAGGTGAAGCAGCAAGTGCTCATACAGAAGCTGCAGCCAGTTCTCAAGATCTAGCTAAGATCATCAACGAAGGTGGCTACACTAAACAGGATTTCCATGGAGACAAAACAGCCTTATATAAGAAGATGATGCCATCGAGGACTTTCACAGCTACAGAGGAGAAGTCCATACCGGGCTTCAAAGCTACAAAGAACAGGGTGACTCTCTTGTTAGGGCTTAATGCATCTGGGGATTTTAAATTCAACCCACGGTTCATTTACCATTCTGAAAATCATTAAGGATTATGCTAAATCTACTCTTCCTGTGTTCTATAAGTGGAAAAACAAAGCCTGGATGACAGCCCATCTGTTGAAAACAGGATTTACTGGATATTTTAAGCCCACCATTAAGACCTACTGCTCAGAAAAAAAGATTCCTTTCAAAGTATTAATGCTCATTGACAATGCACCTGGTCACCCAAGGGCTCTGATGGAGATGTAAGATGAAATTCATGTTGTTTTCATGCTTCCTAACACAACATCCATTCTGCAGCTCATGGACCAGCGAGTAATTTTGACTTTCAAGTCTTAGTATTTAAGAAATACATGCCATAAGGCTATAACTGTCATAGTGATTCCTGTAATGGATCTGGGTAAACTAAGTAGAAAACCTTCTGAAAAGGATTCGCCATTCTATATGCCATTAAGAGCATTTGTGATTCATGGGAAGAGGTCAAAATATCAACATTAACAGGAGTTTGAAAGAAGTTGATTCCAGTTCTCACAGATGACAAGAAAGTGTTCAAGACTTGAGCGGAGAAGTCCCTGCAGATGTGGTAGAAGAAGCAAGAGAACTAGAATTAAAAGTGGAGCCTGAAGATCTGACTGAATTGCTGCAATCTCATGATAAAACTTTCATGGTTGAAGAGTCGCTTCTTACAGATGAGCAAAGAAAGTGGTTTGTTGAGATGGCATCTACTCCTGGTGATGATGCTGTGAAGATTGCTGAAATGACAACAAAGGATTTAGAATTACATAAACTTAGTTGATAAAGCAGCAGGGTTTGAGAGCATTGACTCCAATTTTGAAAGAAGTTCTACTGCGGATAAAATGCAATCAACCAGAATTGTGTGCTACAGAGAAATCGTTCGTGAAAGAGTCAACTGATGGGGCAAACTTTATCGTTGTCTTATTTCAAGAAAGTGCCACTGCCACCCAACCTTCAGCAACCACCACCCTGACCAGTCAGCAGCCATCAACACTGAGACAAAACCTTCCACCAGCAAAAAG
Organism: Lagenorhynchus albirostris; assembly: GCF_949774975.1. NCBI lineage: Eukaryota > Metazoa > Chordata > Mammalia > Artiodactyla > Delphinidae > Lagenorhynchus > Lagenorhynchus albirostris. Next base: position 47,568,105 of record NC_083097.1, read on the forward strand.
ACTATGACTCACGGAAGGCTCAGATGATGGTTAGCATTTTTAGCCATGAAGTATTTGATAATTAAGATACGTCCATTTTTTTAGACATAATGCTGTTACACACTTAACAGACTACAGTATAGTGTAAACATAATTTCGATATGCACTGGGAAATGAAAATATTCATATGACTCCCTTTACTTCCATATTCGCTTTATTGTGGTGGTCTGGATCTGAAACTGTGATATCTCTGAGGTATGTACGCCTGTAGGTTGCGACAGTTCTGTTTAAATTAGTGAAGGTAATGTAAAACTGAATGCAAACTGAACAACAGAGGTCCCCTCAAAGTCTCAAAAACACAGTTGGCAAAGCACTTACTAGGTTTTCCAGCCCTGCATAGAAGGGTGTGGTGAATGAAGGTTTTAAAAGAAAGAATCATCTCTAGAGAGGAGAACAGAATTAGACACTTTTGCTTTAATTTTACCAAACAATCTTCTCACCTAGACCTGGATCTCCTGAGCGGGATTATCCACTGGCACATTTACTCCATCTTGGCTTTGTCTACATATATGACCAATTTTAAATGAATGACTTGGGATTCTAGTTTATGAGCCAGTTTCTTGGGTGTGGCTGGCCTTGTATTAGCTCACTAGACCCTAAGAATATACTCCTCCCCACCAAACACATGAAATGATTTATGTATCTAGATATCCAAATTGGCCAGTGTGAGGACTGTCCTTAGCAACCACATACAGACACGGCTTCCAAGAGAAGTGGGCAAAATCATCTGGAAGACCTTACTTTGCTACAGTGATCATAATTTTTTTTTTTTTTTTGCGGTATGTGGGCCTCTCACTGTTGTGGCCTCTCCCGTTGCGGAGCACAGGCTCCAGACGCGCAGGCTCAGCGGCCATGGCTCACGGGCCCAGCCGCTCCGCAGCATGTGGGATCTTCCCGGACCGGGGCACGAACCCATGTCCCCTGCATCGGCAGGCGGACTCTCAACCACTGCGCCACCAGGGAAGCCCTACAGTGATCATTCTTAACATTAAGTGGAAAATTCAGCGCTGGAGACTTACCTGCTTTACTTCTCCTAAAATCCCTATCCCATGAAAAGCATCATATGGACTACACTGCAGCTAACAGAAATTGTAAGTGGACCGTACAGGGTGAATTGATAACCTTAAACTCAAAGCACATAAACAGTTTTAAAGGGTGGCCTTTAAATATATGCTAGCAAGCTACTGTAATGAACTGAAATCAAGACTCCTATTATATTATACAATAACCAGCCTACAGGACTTCCCCTAACAGTTGTGATTTTAATTGGATTAAAGAATTTCTAGCATGTTTTCCCTCTAAACAGCCCACATGAAAATACTTGTCATTCTTTAAATGCTTTTGTTCACTCCCTCCTATATAGGCACATAAAACTATGGAAAATACTAGCTAGATCAAAAACATATATCGAATCACAGAGCTGAGAAAGAATTTAAGAATTATCTAAATCTACTCCTTAAATTCAGATAACTAAATAAGCAGATGAGTATTTCATTTTTCCTTTAGCATCGCTCAGAAAGAAATCAGAAAAACTCTGGAAAAGTTATCTATCTTTGCTTAGTCTTTTCATTGGAAAGCAAGAACTAAAAACGGTGATTTAGGTTTGCTAAGACAGAGATGGAAAAATGGCGTTATGTTGCAGCCTAGAAGTTATGTCGGTTTTTATCTCAGATCCATGGAGTAAAGAGACACCTCGGGCAGGTCTGAGGCATGTCCTGGAACAGTGTGGGATAATACTAATCATAAGGCCAGAAGCTGTCTGAGCTCTGACAACTTGCTCGAGACCTGAGGTCTGGGCAATTTTAATCTGAGTCACTATTTCCTATCTACAAAATGGAGGTAATATACACCCCTCAGAAAGGTCTTGTGAAGTTAACTGCATGATTAACCTTAAGCACTACACAGTCTAAAGGCCTCACTTCAACAGATTGGGATCAATAAGCTAAGATGAACTCCTGGAGGCCACGGAGTGAATGTTATTCACGTGAATCCCAGCACAGCCCACAGCACTACAAAGTTAATTCTAGACAAACAGGCCAAATTATACCATAACAGGATGCTGAAACAAGGCCAGCTCTGGTCATCCCAACATGTAGCTCTTGGAAAAATATACAGTGACAGTTCAGTTTCTCTTCAAGTTGTGATACTTTAAAAATTTGAAAGATTAACCAGTATATGTGGGAACTTATTAGCACATGATTGCTATGTATGCATTTTCAATTACTGGAGGAAATATAGATGATTCAGTAAATGAAGTTAGACAAATGGGTAACCAATTGGAAAGAAAGAAATTGGAATCCACAGCTCATACCAAAATAAATCTCAGATGCATCAAAATTTGAAACATAAAAAAATGAAACTATAAAAATACCTGGTGATTGAGGGAAACTCAGTAAAGGGTACACAAGATCTCTCTGCACTAATTCTGTGAATCTACAGTTATTTCAAAATAAAAAGTTAAAAAAATACTTGGTGAACCTGAGATAATTATTTTATAATACTGAAATGAGTAAGGCCTTTCCAACCGTGACAGTTGGAAGTTTGTAAAGATGTAAAACCCACCTAAAATTAAATATTTGTGCATGTCAAAAGCCTAATTATATACAAAATCAAAAAACAAGTCAAGGGCTTCCCTGGTGGCGCAGTGGTTGAGAGTCCGCCTGCCGATGCAGGGGACACGGGCTCGTGCCCTGGTCTGGGAAGATCCCACATGCCGCGGAGCGGCTGGGCCCGTGAGCCATGGCCGCTGAGCCTGCGCCTCCAGAGCCTGTGCTCCGCAACGGGAGAGGCCACAACAGTGAGAGGCCCGCGTACCACAAAAAAAAACCAAAAACAAAAAACAAGTCAAACAAAGAAAAATAGATGCATCTCATCTCCCAAAGGGCTAATTTCCTCAATATATGAAGACTGCCAGCAACTTTTTTTTAACATCGTTATTGGAGTATAATTGCTTTACAATGGTGTGTTAGTTTCTGCTTTATAACAAAGTGAATCAGCTATACATATACATATATCCCCACATCTCTTTCCTCTTGCGTCTCTCTTCCTCCCACCCTGCCTATCCCACCCCTCTAGGTGGTCACAAAGGACCAAGCTGATCTCCCTGTGCTATGCGGCTGCTTCCCACTAGCTATCTACCTTACATTTGGTAGTGTAGATATGTCCATGCCAGTCTCTCACTTTGTCCCAGCTTATGCCAGCAAATTAATAAGAAAAAAGCCAACAACCTGACAGAGAAATGGATAAAATATATGAATAATTTATAGAAAAGGAAATAGAAATAACTCTAAAAAAGACATCCAACCTCACTCAGCAATATAACAAGTTCAAAGTTAGAGTGAAATACCATTTTTACTTTATCAAATAAAGTCTGATAACATACTTTGCTGGCCAAGGTACAGCAAAACAAGCACCCTTGTACATTGCCGGTGGGAATTTAGACTGGTACAACCTCTGTCAGAGTGATTTGGCAATATCTGTTGCAATGCAAATATTCTAGGTATATGTTGAACACTTGTGTGAAAGGTACACATAGAAGAGTTTTTACAATTTTTAATAGCAAAAGAAGTGGAAACTAACCAATGTCCACCGATGTGAGACCTGTTAAAAAAACTGCCATACTCATACCAGGAAACACTATGTAGATATAAAAAGGAATGAAGTAGGGCTTCCCTGGTGGCGCAGTGGTTGAGAGTCCGCCTGCTGATGCAGGGGACACGGGTTCGTGCCCCGGTCCGGGAGGATCCCGCATGCCGCGGAGCGGCTGGGCCTGTGAGCCATGGCCGCTGAGCCTGCGCATCTGGAGCCTGTGCTCCGCAACGGAAGAGGCCACAACAGTGAGAGGCCTGCGTATTGAAAGAAAAAAAAAAAAAAAGGAATGAAGTAGCTTTTTCAAAGCTGCTATGGAATAATCACTAAAAACCATAATTAACGCCAGGTACAGGATAAATACTTCCGTATCTCTGGAAAGGTTGGTAAGATATTGGTAACAGTGGTTACTTATCTTAAGTTAAAAATTAACACAACAATCATCTATATTTATTAATGTTTCCCAAACTTTATGGCCACGCATAAAAGGGAGTGAGCCAAGCAGTCATGACCATAATCACGTACATTTACTGAGTCCTTGGTATAGGGTTTGAAGCTAAAGCCTGCTAAAAAAAGATTCACTAAGCAGGGAAGAGCACATTATCAAAACAGGTCAAACTCACCAGTAGATGGTATGGATTTATAAAAATTTGATGTAGACATCAATATACTGAAAACCGGCTGACAGAAATCAGGTGTCATTTATCTTTGTAGCTCACTCACGTCCTCATTTCCCAACCTAGCATACACTCTTAAAACAAAGCAGGTATTCAAGTGTTCATTAGTAAATAACAGATTGAAAGGATGACTGGATGGGATGGATGGGATAGATGGATAGATGGATGGATGGGATAGATAAAAAGATGGATGATTGGAAGAAAGAGTAGACACTGAAGGACTGTGATCTCTCTCTGCTCCCGTTTCCTTCTGACACTGGGCCAGCCTTAGTCTCCTTGTGCTCTCCTATACAAATGGGAGGTGCTGGAATTTACAAATAATTAAGAAACATGATGGTAACCTCCACACAACTCGGTGGATAATTCCTAATAGGGTTGGCAAAACAATGCTCCCACCTTCCCCAGCCCCTCCAAAATGTCCATGCCTTAATCCTTGGAATCTCTAAGGGACTCTATAGATCTAATTAAGGTTACAGACCTTAAAGTAGGGAGATTATCGTGGATTATCCAGGTGGGCACAATGTAATCACACGAGCCGTTTCAAGCAGACAACTGTCTCTGGTTGGAAGAAGAGAGGAAGACAGAGAGATTGGACGCAGAAGGATTCAGTGCACTGTCGGTGGCTCTCAGATGTAGCAGCCCACATTCAAGGACTGGAAAGAACTCCCCTAAGAGCTTAGGCAGCTCTTGCTGACAGCCAGCAAGGACAGACACATGGACCTCAGTCCTGAAACCACAAGGAACTGAATTCTGCCAGCAACCTGAATGAGCTTGGAAATGGATTCTTTCTAGAAGCCTCTGATAAGAGCCAAGATGGCCAGCACCTTTGAAACACAGAGCAGAGTGATCACCCTTGCCAACCTGGACTTCTGACCTACAGAACTATGAGATAATAAATTTGTGCTGTTTTAATCCACTCAGCGTGTGATAATTTGTTATGGCAGTAATAAAAAATGAAGACTTCCTGTTCAGCTTAAGAATCATTTGTGGAGCCCGTTCCATGTGAGGCCCTGCGCCAAGTGTTTAGGGTAGAAAAGTGGGCACACGTTCTCAAGGAGCTCGCAAGCTCAGAAACCATTAAACAATGCTATGATACAGTTTAGCACAGCACACTGCAGGAGTACAGAGAAGGGTACCTAACTGTGTGACGTCCTCAGATGCCTTACTTACTACTCCTCCAATCTCTCCCTCTTCCAATGAGTTGGACCACCAACCTTCTTACAAGTCAGAAACAGAAAGCCATCCTAAACTCCACTGACCCCTCCAGGCCTGTGATTTATATCACCCTAATAATACTTCTCCTAAAAGTCCCTTCTCTTTCCCTCACCCCCATTTCTTCCCCCAACCTCTGACTGCTACTTTCTGACCTTTATCATCTCTTACCTAGATTACTATAATGACCTCTCGATTAACTTTCCTGACTCAATAGCCATCCATTTCCCCAAATCCATTTCCCCCAATCCACCAGGGTCATTTTTCCAAGGATTAAATTGAGCATGCCATGTTCCAGCTCAAAATCCTTCAAAGACTGCCTGCAGTTAAAGTCTAACTCCTTGGCTACTCTTAGCAACCCCTCTAAGCTCTACTAGAGCCAAAACTGTCTCTGCTTGGCTTCTAATTCCAGTGCCTAGGAAGGGTCTGGCACATAGGTGTTTCTTGGAAAGTATTTGCTGAGTAAATAAAATCAACCCCTGCTGACGCTGCAGCCTCACTGCTTCCCTTTCAGCAGCCCCTGTTCACTATGCTCCTACTACCCTAGCCTTCGTAGTCCCAGCCTACTCCACCTTCCCTCTCTCTTTATGCTCCACCTTCCCCTCATGGCTAAAAAGCCTCGTTCACCTGGCTGGTAAGCAGATCTCATTTTTGTTAAATTTTGCCCTCCTCTAACAGGGTTATGCTCATCTTACAGCTCTGTCTAGTCTCTTCTGAGCCCCTGATATAACTGTCTCCTCTTCTACCACAGCATCTGCGGCAAACCCTCTAGTACAACGCTACTCAAAGCTGGCCTGTGGACTGGTGTTGGTGTCCAAATGGTTTATTACCATTCTGGTCCAAGGTAAGTCCAGAAATCAGGTGTAAGTACTTAGAAATGTTTATGGCAATTTGACATTGCAGGGACATCCAAGTATGTGATACTTGTTGAACAAGGTATACACCAGTTTGGATGTTGTTGAATTAGTGTGGTGAGTCACACGTGGTGCAAACTGTATCTTAATCATGTGCAACAGGACCACTTATTGGTCCATGATAGAGCAAAAACAAAGAACAACTCAATTGGTCCACCATCACAGAAAGTCTAAGGAGCACTGCTCTAACTCACTCAGGTACGTTCCCATCTTCCACCTTTTGGGATATGGTTGGCTGCCTGAGACAATGCAGATGTTCCATAAATCTCAGTGAATAAATTAATAAAGATGTGACTGATAAGAAGACTTCCTAGAGGACATGAGATCTGAGCTACTTCTTAGTGACTGGCAGGAATTGGGCACTTTGGGGTAACAGCATGGGCAAATGCACTGAAGAAGAAGTGCAAATGAGGAATAGCAAGAAAAGATGGTAGGACTTCCCTGGTGGCACAGTGGTTAAGAATCCGTCTGGGGACATGGGTTTGACCCCTGGTCCGGGAAGATCCCACATGCCACGGAGCAACTAAGCCCGTGCACCACAACTACTGAGCCTGTGCTCTAGAGTCCGCAAGCCACAACTACTGAGACTACGTGCCACAACTATGGAAGCCCACGTGCCTAGAGCCCATGCTCCACAACAAGAGAAGCCACGCATTGAGAAGCCCACACACCGCAAGGAAGAGTAAGCCCACGCAGCAATGAAGACCCAATGCAGCCAAAGATTAATTAATTAATTAATTAACTTTTTAAACAAAGAAAAGATGGTGCATAGGCAATGGAAAGTTTTCAAAAGGTGAAATATTATGCTGGAGCATAATGATGTCGAAGAGCTCAACCAGACGGTTCTGCCAGAGTCCAACCACCCTGACCCCCTCCCTCAAGCTTATCCCAGCAGCACCCTCTCAGTAAGCGTGTGCAAGCCTTAGCGAAGGCAGAGGGAGTCCCTGAAGGGTTTTAAACCAGTGTTGTGACCTAGCTCATGAAGGATGAATGTCAGGGGGTGAGAAAGGCAGGGAGACCAACTAGGATTTAACTGCAGTCATCCCAATGAGAAATGCTGAAAGCCCTCAACAAGGGCAGAGATAATTTAGTGACGTGCAGTGGTGGTAGACACAAAGTCAAGAAATATTTGTGAGGCAATACAGGAAGGGCTTGGTGATTCGCTAGACAGGATAAAGACACAAGGTAGCGTGACTAAAGTTTCTGGTTTGGTGGAGTGAGTATGTGCGTGGTGGTGTCACCAGAGGAGATAAGGATCACAGAAAGAGGAACAGGTTTAAGAGGCAGGGAATTCATAAATTCCAGTGTTACAAGCCTGTGGGACATTCAGGTGGAGATGGCCAGCAGGCACTTGGGAGAAAGGTCAAGGCTGCAGATACAGATTTGGGAAGCTTTCACATCTAGATGGTGACTAAAACCAGTTGTGGATGAATGAGAAGAATAGTGGTCTAAGCATTTCTCCAAAGAAGATATACAGATTGCCAACAAACACATGAAAGGATGCTCAACATCACTAATCATTAGAGAAATGCAAATCAAAACTACAATGAGGTATCACCTCACATCAGTCAGAATGGCCATCATCAAAAAATCTACAAACAATAAATGATGGAGAGGGTGTGGAGAAAAGGGAACCCTCTTGCACTGTTGGTGGGAAAGTAAATTGATACAGCCACTATGGAGAAGAGTATGGAGGTTCCTTAAAAAACTAAAAATAGAACGACCATATGACCCAGCAATCCCACTACTGGGCATATACCCTGAGAAAACCATAATTCAAAAAGAGTCATGGGGCTTCCCTGGTGGCGCAGTGGTTGAGAGTCCGCCTGCCGATGCGGGGGACGCGGGTTCGTGCCCGGTCCGGGAGGATCCCACATGCCGCAGAGAGGCTGGGACCGTGAGCCATGGCCGCTGGACCTGTGCGTCCGGAGCCTGTGCTCCGCAACGGGAGAGGTCACATCAATGAGAGGCCCGCGTACCGAAAAAAAAAAAAAAGAGTCATGTACCACAATGTTCACTGTGGCTCTATTTACAATAGCCAGGACATGGAAGCAACCTAAGTGTCCACTGAGAGTTGAATGGATAAAGAAAATGTGGCACATATATACAATGGAATGTTACTCAGCCATAAAAAGAAACGAAATTGAGTTATTTGTAGTGAGGTGGATGGACCTAGAGTCTGTCACAGCGTAAGGTAACTCAGAAAGAGAAAAACAAATACCATATGCTAACGCATATATATGGAATCTAAAAAAAAAAAAAAAATGGTTCTGAAGAACCTAGGGGCAGGACAGGAATAAAGACGCAGACGTAGAGAATAATGGACTTGAGGACACAGGGAGGGGGAAGGGTAAGCTGGGACGAAGTGAGAGAGTGGCATGGACATATATACACTACCAAATGTAAAACAGATAGCTAGTGGGAAGCAGCCGCATAGCACAGGGAGATCAGCTCGGTGCTTTGTGTCCACTAGAGGGGTGAGATAGGGACGGTGGGAGGGACAAGCAAGAGGGAGGGGATATGGGGATATATGTATATGTATAGCTGATTCACTTTGTTATACAGCAGAAACTAACAGCATTGTAAAGCAATTATACTCCAATAAAGATGTAAAACAAACAAACAAACAAACCTGACAGAAACATCACCCTGAATTCTTAGCATTGCACCATCTGTGTTTCATCCTTTTTTTTCCCCTCATGTGTATTCCTTCATTTGTTGAGCATCTCCCCCATGGTTGCATATAAACTTTGTGAGAGTAAAGAAAATAAATAAATAAGTACCAGGGATGTAATATACAACGTGATAAATATAATTAACACTGCTCTATGTTCCATATGAAAGTTGTCACGAGAGTAAACCCTAAGAGCTCTCAACACAAGGTAGAAAAATGTTTTTATTTCTTTAACTCTGAATCTATATAAGACAATGGATGTTCACTAAACTTATTGTGGTCCTCATTTCAGGATGTATATAAGTCAAATAATTATACTGTCAGCTTAGAGCTTATGTATGTCAATTATATCTCAATAAAACTGGAAGGGGAAAAAAAAAAGGGGGAGGTGTAAGAGAGCTGATAAACCAGAGGCTGTGGTTCGAAGAAGGGATATTAGAATTGATGATTTTTTCTTGGCACATTTCCAGGTGAAGAGACCAGAGATGAGGCAATTACCGTCTAGTAGAGCTTATCACAGTTGGGTCAGACAACAAACTTTGTCTGATGAGGCTACTCGTAGTTGGCCTCTGAAAGGGTTTTGAAGTCTCCCAGAGAGAGAGAGGATGGGGAGATGCCAAATCAAGTCAGATGCCAAAGTCCACAATGTGTGTGGGACTGAAGAGGGAAATGATGGGCAAAGAGGTTTAAGAAAAGCAGAGAGCAAAGCTGGAGAGGGAGGCATCCAGAAAAGGAGAGTTTTGTTTTACTTGCCCATGGAAGTGAAAAAGTAAGTTTGATTCAGATGTGGCAATGGGAAGATAGGGGAATTCTGGCCAGTCCATCCAAATGTGTAGTACCTTTGAATACGAGAAAAATCCTCCATCTCTCACCTCCAACATCAAACCCATCAGCAAATCCTGACAACGCTGTCTCCTAAATATGTTTTTAGAATCCAAGCACTCTTCACTCTACTGGTGGTCCAAGTCACTTTTCATTCTACCGGTGGTCCTCCCTTATCTGAATTACTGCAATAGCCTCTCAACTGGTCTCCCCGATTTCACCTTTGTCCATCTCCAATGTATTCATCACGCTGAAGAAAAAAACAAAACAAAATAAAAACACCCAACTGATGTCACTTCTCTGCTTAAAATGTGCCAATGTCTTCCCACCTCACTCACACTAAAAGTCAAAGTTCCTATAAGTGGCCCTGACTACCTCTCTGACCTTTCCTCCTCTCACCTCTTCTCTTACTTAGCTAGTGTCAGCCACACTGGGCTCCTTGTCCTTTCTTGAACACGCCAAGAACAACCCTGCCTCAAAGCATCTGAAACCACTGTCCCGACAATGTGGAATTCTCTTCTTGCAGATACCTGCATGCTTCTTTACTTTTTTCGGATCTCTACTAAAATGTCACCTTCATCACCCCATCAACATGCACTTCCCTGTCTTTATTGCTTTATTTTTCCCCATAGCACTTTTCATCATTATTTTTATTTTTTTTAACATCTTTATTGGGGTATAATTGCTTTACAATGGTGTGTTAGTTTCTGCTTTATAACAAAGTGAATCAGTTATACATATACATATGTTCCCATATCTCTTCCCTCTTGCGTCTCCCTCCCTTCCACCCTCCCTATCCCACCCCTCCAGGCAGTCACAAAGCACCGAGCTGATATTCCTGTGCCATGCGGCTGCTTCCCACTAGCTATCTACTTTACGTTTGTTAGTGTGTATATGTCCATGACATCATTATTTTTATATATTTCACCAACATTCTATATTTATTTGTTTATTGTCTGATTCCCTCCACTCCCCAGTAATACTCTGGAATATGAGCTCCTCGGGGGCAGGGATCTTTTTCTGTTCTGTGCATTGCTGCCTCTCTAGCACCTGAGATGGTGCCTGGGATGTGTCAGACATGCAAATATTTGTTGAGTGGATGGATGGATGAACCTTTTCATGAGGAGCATGTGGGCATGGGGTAAGGGGAAGAGCCATGATTCAGTTATTTTTGGCAGGTGATAGTACTGAAGATATGATAGAGTTTGAACACAGTGGAACAGGGTTTCAAAGGATAAAAGACAGAGCTGAAGGTGTGGTTAACAGTAGGAGGAGAAAACAGAAAGGCTGTAATACCTAGTAAGGCGTATCTCTTATAGGCAGTAACCAAGAATCATGAGAGGAAGGGTGGAAATCAACTGACCTCAAATACTTCGCCTTTGAGACAAGCCAGAATTGGCAGTAACAGGTTCATTCTGGGTGGGGATGGGAATAGGGAATGGAGCCTCATCAGGGGAGGGAGATGGTACCCAGAGTAGATGGGTAGGTCATGTGGATTGATGACTCCTAGAGAGAACAAAAAATCTGAACATAGGGAAAGTATTATAACACACATGTGCATAATAGCACACATCCCTAAAATATACAGAGAAGCCCATAAAAGGAAGAAAAACAAATGGTCCTCAAAAAGAAGTGTGGATAAGAAAAGTAACCAACAGTAAAGACTAAATTGATTTATCCTGCTTTCTATTTCTAGATACAATTCATTTATCCAGCCTCATCCAGGATTGCAGCGTTCCATAGAAGTGAATGTTTTAGATACTGAAATGCTTATCTGTAGGTGTAATCACTTCAAAAAGTGCTTCTGATAGAAAAATGTAAAACATTTTTTAAAAGATTTCAACCATCTTATACACTGAAACTTTCTGGATGATTCAGGGATATTAGTAAGACCAGCAGTATCACAGCACTGCTCTCTGGGCCTATCCATGTCTACAGCTATGGACCTTTGCCCTACACTAAAAAGTTCCAAAACCCGTGTCTGCTTCTGATGTATTTCCTGTCTCCTCCCTATCAGTTTGTTAGCCACTACATTGTCTGTTAACAGCATTCCTGGTTCTATAAGACCCCATTCTTTCTAACTTGCTGCCCTTAATCTGCTATGGGATGAGAAACTAGATAAACAATGATGCTGGAATGTTTAAAACAATGCTATATGGAAAAATAAATAAATAAAATAAAATAATGCTATATGGGCTGTGATTAAAAACCAGAGGATCTCCCTATGGGTCAAGTACAGATTTACTCAATGGACTTCAGGACACTGTCTTCTCTGCTCAGGGATGATCTCCCTGCTTTCTTACTGATTTTCAATAGCATTTTGCAAATGAAACTTCATAATAAACGGCCCCTGGGTTAGCAGACTTGTTCCTGTATCTACACCATATTCTTCATTCAGTTCTAATAAAATGTTATTAAGGTGTCTCAGTGCTGTTTCACAAATTAAAAAGTAACACAGATTGAGAACAACAGAGGATCTGCATTTATTCCATGTCTGCAAAAGACATCGCCAACTGAGAACAAAATTTATAATTTGATTATTTTAGCTGAAGAAAAGGTTTTCCCAGAGAAAAATACAGTTACATTCCTAAGCTAGGAGACAAATAGATTTAATGCATAATGTAGGTAAAATACAATACATTTATAATAAAGTATAGTATTGCTAAATAGCATTACTTAATTTTTAAGTTAAATAATTTTGATATGAATGATTCTAGAATTAACAACTTAGAAAGACAAACATATCCCCCCACTATTTATCTGGATAGAAAAATAGAGTTTAGTTCAATATTATCTCAGTGTGGGCGCCTCCAGCTATGGCCCTTTGAAACAATAGCTCAACATCAAAGAGAAACTGCAAACCAATGCAAGATTAAAACAATGACTGCCCTATAAAAGTGGTCACAGCAAATATTTACAAATGTCTTTCTAAATAAACAAAGAAAGACTTTTCCTTTCCAGTTAGTTTTACAAGAAATACTTAAATGATTTCCAAGGATTTTTCCCTTGGTGGGGGAGGAGAGGCGAGGGAGAAATTCTAATGATTCTGGCTTTATCTACCATTATGAGTTTCAACCATCTGATCTTTGAAACATATCAACAATTGCTAAATCTCTAAATATCCCATCATGAAGGAATTGCCCAGAAAAGCCACTGATTAAAAGTCTCAAACTCTACAAATGAGCATGTAATTTGTTCACTTAACCTGCAATGATTACGAAGGAATAAAAACAAAGGAATTACCAGTATCTCAGTCAAAACCTTCCTCTGATCCAGTTTCTCTAAGACCAATTTTGACACCACAATCTACCCATGTTTCCAGGCTCCAAACCTTGGCCTCCTACCCTTCCTTCTTCTAGATCTTCCTTTTCTTCACTTTTCCTTCACTTTCTCTGCCTTTCTCATTCCTTTCCATCCATACAGCAGACACCTGTCCAGGCTCTGTGCTGGACCAAGGGATCAATCTTCCCTGATTCACACCCTAGTTTCCTCTCCACAGTGACAAGAGGAAACCCTAGTTTCCTCTCCACACTGACAGTGACAAGCCAGCAACCTGAATCGTCCAGCAATTCTCTTGGCCAAGTAAATTTTCTTGCTATTCTCTAAATTCTCTCTATTACACCCTCACAATAACTGAAATAGGAATACATTCATCAGAGACTTTTAGGATTTTGCTTTTTTTTCTTTAAAAGTTATCATGTGTTCTTAAGAGCATAAAGATTATTTCTACTACTCATAAAAACCCAGATAAATAAGTGGTTTTACTCTGCTTTATTAATGTAACAGAGTTTATGCCTAAAATTGTCATTTTTATTCTACTTCAGATAAAGTATTTATAGCTTTAGGAAAATATATTAAATGTACATAGTATGGGACCTTATGAGAACATTTTAAACTGCTGACTTGGAACTTCCCTGGTGGTGCAGTGGTTAAGACTCCACCTGCCAATGCCAGGGGACACAGGTTCGATCCCTGGTCTGGGAAGATCCCACATGCTGCAGAGCAACTGAACCCATACACACAACTACTGAGCCCGCGCTCTAGAGCCTGTGTGCCACAACTACTGAGCCCTTGTGCCACAACTTCTGAAGCCCACGCACTCTAGGCCCGTGCTCCACAACAAAAGAAGCCACCACAATGAGAAGCCGGTGCGCCGCAACGAAGAGTAGCCCCTGCTCGCCGCAACTAGAGAAAGCCCGCACGCAGCAATGAAGGCCCAACGCAGCAAAATATTTTTAAAAATAAATAAATGAAATAAACTGCTGACTTTTATGTACCCAGTTCACACTTTTGCCCTGTACTAGCCCCCAAAATAGACGAGTTTAAAAAAGTCATTTGGCACAGGTGGACACTGCATTTTAAATTGAACACCAAGAATGTAGAAATAGCAAAGTTATGGAAATATATTGTCAGATTATTTAATAACATATTAATACTTACCTACATGAAATAAACACTGCTAAGTAAGTTTCTGTTGTTTTTAATCTTTTCTTATAACTGTTTGTATAGTTTGTTAAGTGGACTGTATATCATCCTATTAGCCAAGAATTTCTAAACTATTGCCCTTTTAGTCATAACCTGATTTATACGTATTTTTTAAACTTCCTGCTGATTGGATATTTGATGGCATTAATGGATTATTTTTAACTTTTTAGGTGTGATAATGGTACTGTGGTAATTTTTTTAAAGTCCTTATCCTTTGGAGATACACCAAAATATTTACAGATGAAATAAGATTAGCCATGATCCTGGGTGATGTGTACATCTAGTTCATTATAGTATTCTCTCTGCTTTTATAAATGTTTGGAAATTTCCATAATATGAGTTTTTAAAACAAGAAAGAAAGAAAATTTCCATGTTAAAAATGCTTATAAGGTGGTGGTTGTTTTTTAAGTATACTAGGAAATGGTTTGTTCTTCAACTAAGTAGTTCCCAATTTTTTTCCCCAAGAAAAACTCTGACAACCTTTGAAAAAATGCCTACAAGAGGCTGCAAAGTAATTTACCAAAATGTTAGCAATGGTAATTTCTGGTTGGTGGGATTATGGGTGATGTCTGTTTTCTTTTTGTTACAAGTTTGTTTTGTTTTGTTTTTTTGTTACAAGTCTTCTATATTTCTAAAATCAGCATACAATCTATTATTGTAGTCAGAAAGTAGTCTAACTTTTCTGATTATGTGAAAGTATGATTTTCCATGTCAAGCATAGAGAATCTATCTATATCATAAACCTTTTTCCTATATTTACCATGAAAAATATTAATGAAAAACATGAACACAAAAGTCCAGTTATCCATGCACAAAACGACCTTGGTATGACAGCAGTATGGAAAGGGTAAGTTTTGACTGTCACCAGGGAAATGTGTGCTAAAGAAGGTAATATTGGAGTGACAGAAAGATTGGGAAGATTTTTGTCTCATTTTCGCAAGACAATCTGATTGACGAATACAACTGAGTGCTCATAATGGATCCTCTAAGAGCAAATGGTCCAGGGGAGTCAGGTGTTTCTGGGAATGTGATAAAAGATATCTTACGTGATTTTCATTTTAAGCTTGGCTTGGGCAGGGTTCATGCCTGAATATTGATACGTACCTATAGTGTTGTTTTCTCATATTTTTCTTTTAGATGGGGAGGGAGATAGAAGAGAGGAAAAGTTTCTCTCCATCCTTGAATGAGAGGTAACAGCTGATGTGTTTTTGACCCTTTTGGCCCCAACATCATTCTCTCCTTCTCCTTCCCCACATCACTTTATTTGGGGCAGAACAAGTTGCCTATTCGCCATGTGAGACCTTGCTCACAAGCACAATTCAGGGCTCCTGAGACTCAGTATCAGAAACTGTAAGGTCCTTGGGGGAAGGGACCACATCTCCATTCACTTATTCAATAAATATCTGGGTACCCACTATGTGCCAAGCATCCTTCTTGACATGAGGGATACAGCAAAATCCCTATTCTCATACAGTTTACTTTCTTGTGGGAAGACACATAAGTAAACAAAGATAAACACAAACATCAGACAAATGTGCCAAAAGTTATGAAGAAAGGAAACATGACAGACTGATGTGATAGGGTCACCAGAGGCAGAGGGCAGCAACACTAGAAGGGTAGCCAGAAAGCTCTAGAACATTTGAGAAGATCTAAGGGCGAACAGTCCTGCAGGAGACAACAGCAAGGGCAAAGGCCCAGAGGCAGGGACAAACAGTATGTCAGAGGAACGGCGAGCAGAGCACAAAGAGGACGTGGATGCTAGCTAACTCGGAGAAGTGGGCATGCAGGGTCTTGAGGCCTCAGTGAAAGAGCCAGAGTTTTATTCTACGTACAAGGGGAAACCATCAAAGACTTTTTGTTGTTGTTGTTGTATAACTATTTTTTTCAAGATTAAATGTGTTTATTTCGAGTTAGTGGAATCAATGGTATATTAGATATCAGCACTCCAAGCTACACGTATGTATTTGCCTCTAAACCTTCACAACATTGTCAGTTTCCATTCCTCTGACATTCCATCACTGGGCCTCCTATTTCTAGCAAAATCATAGTTCAAATGTTTTAAAAAAGTAAAAGCAAGATGATCACCACATTGTGCTTCCAGTGCCCCCAGAAGGATTATAATTGTTTTAAATAAATGTTTATTGTTTTCAATAAAGGGGGGAAATTGATAACATGAGCACTATTAATGGCATGACCAGAAGAACAGAATACAGATTAAAAGAAACATTTTAGGCTGGATGAGTTAGTTTCCCCTTAGCAAAAACTCCACATCATATCATGGATATGATGTCAACATTAAATTGTTCAATTTGTGGGCCATACGCTTAAGCGTATGGGCTAGTACATTTTTGCACTAAAACAGAAGCAGTACAAGCCTTATGTTCTACCATTACACTTCCAGATTTTTCACTTATTAATATAGCTGCCAACCTAATGATCCTTGCATGCATTAGAGCTTGCTTTTGTAGAGTTACGTTTATTTTCCCCATCCCTCCTGCTCCCGTAAACATTGCGGTGCGAACTCTTTGCCCAATTTTATGAGAATGTTGCAAAGGACAGCTCCGTGCCACCTGGGGACGGGAATTCCCCGTCCCCTCGCCAGGCTACACATGGATCAGTAATATTGATCACATCTCATCTTACATGCAGACACTGCTCCCTTAATTTATCCATGCCAGAAGCATACGAGTCAGCAGGTATGCGTATAAAAATGGAATTAAAAGGAAAAAAAGAAAGAAAAAGCTTTCTTGTTAAAGCCTATTGTCCTAGAAGGAATCCATTGCTTTGAATTCAGTTAAAGCCTATACACACGAAATGTGTTTCTTCTGAGAACCTTGTCTAACTCGTGTGTATGACTATTTTTTTAATTATGGTAAAATACACATAAAATTTACCAACTTAACCATTTTCAAGTGCCCTGTTCAGTGGCATGAAGTACATTCATATTGTTGTGCAACCATCACCTCCCTCCATCCTAGAACTCTTTACATCTTATAAAACTGAAACTCTCATCAGAGGCTTTTAAGCAAAGCAGTGACATGATCTGACATATGATTTAAAAATTAAGTTACTTGCTTGGTAGAGAATTGATGGTAGGGAGGCAGCAGGATTAGGAGTTTACTGAATAGATGGATTCAGGATACACTTTGGGGACGGAGCTGACATGACCGCTGCTAATTTGGATGTGGGCATGAGATAGAGAAATAAATGAGAAGAGGAGTTGACTTCTAGATTTCTGTATCTCCAGGGTCTGGCACACAGAAAATTGCCAATGTTTATTTCATAAATGAGTGAATATTGATTTAACACTTAATAAGTAGAAACCTTCCTTCCCAGAGAACCAGGAAAACAGAAATGAAAACTACCACGGATGAAGGAGATCTCTCTTTTCTAGGGCCTCACTATCGGTACTGTGTCCTTATAACATGGATAAACTCTACACAGTTGGTTCATGTCAACATTATATGTCTAATTCCAACATTAACATTAAAAGCTAATCCTTGTACATGTATACAATAAGTTAAACTTTATTAAGCATTTTATATATTTTATTTCATGTCTTTCCTAAATCAATAGCTTTTAACCTTTGAGACTATGGTGCTATGTGCTACCTCCCTAGAGATGATGTGTATACATAAATCTGATGTTTTGGAGAGTTTATGGACCCTCTAATGCCCATCCATAGACCAATCTCCGGTCTAAAAATACCCTGATCTACCTAATGTGAGTTGTTATTGTATATCGTTACAAGAACCTAAACTTTATTAGCCTAGCCCTGGCACCTTTGGAGAAATGCTTTCAAAGGGTTTACCTTCATTCATGTCCATAATAAATGAGTTACCAAGAACCAACATTAATTTACGGGACTTCCCTGGCAGTCCAGTGGTTAAGATTCCATGCTTCCCCTGGAGGGAGCACGGGTTTGATCCCTGGTCAGGGAACTAAGATTCCACATGCTGTGTGGTGCAGCCAAATAAAAATTTAATTTAATTAAAAAAAATTTTTTTAAAAAGAACCAATGTTAATTTAAAGAATATCTTTCCATCTTTACCAAAACTATTATTGAAAGTATTATACGTGAAGTGATTCAAGATCCTCTTTATAAGAACCTACCTCATAAATAAATCCCTTGTACAATTCATTTCTAGGGGAAAAAAATACTACCTTAAAAATTGATGTTTTGGGCTTCCCTGGTGGCACAGTGGTTAAGAATCCGCCTGACAATGCAGGGGACACTGGTTCGAGCCCTGGTCCAGGAAGATCCCACATGCCGCGGAGCAACTAAGCCCGTGCGCCACAACTACTGAGCCTGCGCTCTAGAGCCCGCAAGCCACAACTACTGAGCCCGCGTGCCTAGAGCCCGTGCTCCTCAACAAGAGAAGCCACTTCAATGAGAAGCCCGTGCACCACAACAGAGTGGCCCCTTCTCGCTGCAACTAGTGAAAGCCCGCACACAGCAACAAAGACCCAAAGCAGCCAAAAAAATAAATAAAATATTTTTTAAAAAATTATGTACACCCCATAAATACGTACTTTACCTTGAGACATGTAAGTATGCATTAACTGCCAACTTTCCAAAGTAGTTTCAAGATTTTCTTTGAGGAAGAATTCCTCCCCGATATTTTTCTCATGTAAACCATACTCAGAATTTATTTTCTACAATTTCCACTTTTAATGTTCTAAGTGGATTGAAAACTAAAAAACAAAAACAAAACTTGTAAAGCAAGCTCAGGATATTATCTTTCAAGTTTTCACAATTTTCTCTCCAACTCTT
Source organism: Lagenorhynchus albirostris (assembly GCF_949774975.1). Taxonomy (NCBI): domain Eukaryota; kingdom Metazoa; phylum Chordata; class Mammalia; order Artiodactyla; family Delphinidae; genus Lagenorhynchus; species Lagenorhynchus albirostris. The sequence continues at coordinate 47,587,290 of NC_083097.1, forward strand.
TACAGTTAGTTCTCCTGCCCACTTTTTAAGGCACTCACTTTTATGGAATCTTTTCAGAGAATTCAACATTCCTTTCACAGAAGCAATAATACTCTTTCCCTTTTGCACTTTATAGATTTACACACATTTAAATTATCTAATCACAATAACAAGCATAACTGGCACCAACAAGTTTGCAATAAATACAGCCACTGAGCCAGCCATCAGAGCAGGGAACAGGCTGCTAGGAACTGGTGTTCATCATGCCTGGGCAGCATTTGTCTGCTTTTTGGGGAAATGAGAAGCATGGGCTTGTAGGGTCAACTGGTTAGATGTCAAGAGGATTGTCTTTATATTAGGATGAACCATATGTAATTGCCAATATACAAATATTTCTCCTAGAGAAACGGCAATTGCATGTGTTCAACCTAATATTTCTATTTTTTAATTTAAAAAATATTAACTATATTTAATGTTTAATATCACATCTATTATCCTTTTTTCCCCTCTCTTTGAACAATGAATAGTGGTTCTCACAACTTCTTTTTTTTTTTTTTTTTTGCGGTACGCGGGCCTCTCACTGTTGTGGCCTCTCCCGTTGCGGAGCACAGGCTCTGGACACGCAGGCTCAGTGGCCATGGCTCACGGGCCCAGCCGCTCCGCGGCGTGTGGGATATTCCCGGACCGGGGCATGAACCCGTGTCCCCTGCATCGGCAGGCGGACTCCCAACCACTGTGCCACCAAGGAAGCCCCACAACTTCATTTTTTAAATTCCATGTTTGCTCAGGAACAAGCTATTAAATAATCAGTAATTAAACTCTGGTTTCCTAAGAATGTGACTTCTACCTTCTTTCTTTCTTCAGGTTAAAGTCACACCTGTTAGAATTTCAAAGAAATTCTTCAAAGACTGAAGGTATAAGCGTGTGCCTTCTAGTGAACTGAAGGGTAAAGAGCAGAGGGATTAAAATGTGAGGCCAGCATTCATTAGTTTGTTTGTTTGCTTCTCAGACATAAAACTTTTTGGCTCACGGGATCCAACACAGCACTCTCTGCCTAGAGAAGGCAGGAAAAAGGAAAGAAGAGGAGAGGGCAGGGAAGCCCCATACAGACTTAGGATAAGTCCCCCTTAAATACAAGCAGCCTTTCCTTCTGTTCTGTCCATGTTATGTCACTGAATTATGATAAGCAAACAAATACATCACAAATGTGCTATTAAGACAAAATCCCACAATTGGGGATGGAAAGGAAGGAGCAGAAGAATGGAGGGGCTGTATTTAGTTGAGGGACAACTAGCCAAACCCTCTTTTTCTAGTTCTCACATTTCTACCACTGACCCTAAAAAGTCGAAATCAGGTTTACGTTTATGGTTGTCCTTATGCCCTCACAAAACTATCGTTGGATATCAGAGCCCTAGTGTCTCTCATACCCTCCAAATCATCAACCCACTGAGTTAGTATGCAGAGGGGGAAGAACCTGAACATTGTAACCACAGCTGGGTTTAAATCCTAGCTTCGCACTTGTAACCGTGTACCCTAGCTGAGCATCCTTTCTGCTTCTTCACCTGAGCACCTTTCTTCACTTTTCTGCACCCATGTGTGCTGTGAGGATTCTGGTGCAGACCTTGCTGGCTTTAGACAATTCCTGAGAAAATGCACAGAAAGTGCCTGACTGCAACTATGACTGATGTCTAAAAGATGCCCAAACGTTTCACCTCATGATTTTCAGCAAGCAGGTAAAAACTTAAATGCAGGCTTGAGCTTTCTATAAACAAGATCGTTTTCTATTCCCAAATTGTGATGTACACTGAGCATAATCAAGATATCTCATGTAAATAGTGAAGGTAGCTGTCCTTTCCAGATCAGATAGAGAAAGGAGATAAAGCCTCCACGGGAGAAAGGGAGGTTCCAGAAAGGTTAAGTTGCACATGCAGACAGGTGCTTTCAAAATACAAATCTTGGGCTTCCCTGGTGGCACAGTGGTTAAGAAATCGCCTGCCAGTGCAGGGGACACAGGTTCGGGTCCTGGTCTGGGAAGATCCCACATGCTGCAGAGCAACTAAGCCCGTGCACCACAACTATCGAACCTGCGCTCTAGAGCCCGCAAGCCACAACTACTGAGCCCGTGTGCCACAACTACTGAAGCCCGTGCGCCTAGAGCCCGAGCTCCGCAACAAGAGAAGCCACCGCAATGAGAAGCCCGCGCACTGCCACAAAGAGTAGCCCCTGCTCGCCGCAACTAGAGAAAGCCCGCACGCTGCAACGAAGACCCAACGCAGCAACAAAGATCCAATGCAGCCAAAAAAACAACAACAAAAAACACAAATCTTAACAGGTCCCTTCCCTTCTTAAAGGGCTCCACTGGCTCCCCATTGTCTGTAGGATAAAATCCAAAATCTTTACTAGGTGAATCAAGGCTCTCAGTAAGCCAGCTGTGCATACCTAGGCAACCTCTTCTCACACCCTCCTCTGCAGTGATTTTACAGTGTTTCCAATTCTCCGAATGCACCTGCATGCTCTCAGCCTGAATTTGATTTCCCACCCTCATCCCATTTCTCTGCTGCCCCAACTCCCAGTCTTCCTTCTTTCGGCTCAGGAGGACAACTTTGTCTGCCTTTCTCTGCTCGGCTTCCCCAACACTCTGTGTTAATCACAGTTTTCCACACTGTACTCTAAGTGTTTACCTCCCTTGAACCCACATAGATCTGGACGGGCTTCAGCACCCTGCCGACTACTTTGCCTGACGCAAAGCTGACACTCAAATGTTTGTTGAGTATGCAACTTCTGAAACTCCCTGATTTTGGCTAGGTTTTGCTCTATACCTTATGTTAGAGGGGACAAAGGAGCTGGGCTGCTGGTGTTCAAGGCCTGTGCTGCTTCTCCAAGTGGATGAAGATTTGTCTTTAACGTGGCACATTTATGAGTTATATGTTATATGGTAACTTAGTTCCTCTGAATAACGGTCTGTTTAGAAATATTTATCACTAACAAAAAGGATAATTTTACTTGTCAAGGCAATAACATGTGCTTTTAATGTATCTAAATCAATTAGGAATAATTAAAAATCTCAATTTTTTTAAAAAAGACCAAGCTTATAAAGTGCTAAATTTGCATTAGTGTTCAGCTATTTCATAACATGTGAATGGTCCAAATTGGATGAGTCACAGAAATACATATAAGATATATTCCTCTCTAAAAATGTGTTTATGGCATGCTTCTTTCCATGCTATATGGTGTGTTTTATTGAAGCTCAAGATTAGTTCTCAATTTAACATGCTGCTGTATATACAAAGGCTCCAAAATTATTTGTTTGGTAAACAGCATTCTTCTATATTCTAAAGCTGATGTTTGCACATGTAGCACACCAAGGAGAATAAGCAATTAAACAAACTAGAAAAAGTCTTCTTTTTTTTGTTTTTTTTTTGTTTGTTTTTTATTGTTTTTGTTTTTGTTTTGCGGTATGTGGGCCTCTCACTGTTGTGGCCTCTCGCGTTGCAGAGCACAGGCTCCGGACGTGCAGGCTCAACGGCCATGGCTCATGGGCTTAGCCGCTCCGCGGCATGTGGGATCCTCCCGGACCGGGGCATGAACCCGTGTCCCCTGCATTGGCAGGCGGACTCTCAACCACTGCGCCACCAGGGAAGCCCAAAAAGTCTTATTTCTTCAGCTCGACCAGTAAGTACCTGAGGTCAGAGGCTTTAAGTATATTCCACTGTCTAGCATAAAGAAACAAATCCCAATTTGTAAAATGACATAACTGCAAAGGTAAGCATTACTGTGACTTAAGTTGTTTATAACTGTTGCTAATATACCTATCCAAAAATGGAGGATTAGTTAAGGAAATTACATTATAATTTTTAGAATATAAGGCAGACAATAGGAGTTTTGGAAAATACAGGTGAAAAATGCTTACTATGTATTATAAGGAAAACACAACATACTAAAATTCTATATGTAGTAGGATGTAGGAAAACATGCATTTAAAAAATGAGAGAGGGGACTTTCCTGGTGGCGCAGTGGTTAAGAATCTGCCTGCCAATGCAGGGGACATGGGTTTGATCCCTGGTCCAGGAAGATGCCACAGAGCAATTAAGCCTGTGCGCCACAACTATTGAGCCCGCATGCCACAGCTACTGAAGTCCATGCGCCACAACTACTGAAACCCACACGCTCTAGGGCCCATGTGCCACAACTGCTGAGCCTGTGTGCTGCAACTACTGAAGCCGCGTGCCTAGCGCCCGTGCTCCGCAACAAGGAAGCCACCACAGTAAGAAGCCCGTGTTCTGCCACAAAGAGTAGCCCCCGCTCGCCGCAACTAGAGAAAGCCCACGCGCAGCAATGAAGACCCAACGCAGCCAATAAATAAATAAATAGAGAGAGACAAAGGTAAAATGGCAAAATATTTAGTCTGGTCGACTCACACTCAAGGTGTCAAAACTCTCTTCTTGGCTCGCCAATCTCACCGTTTTGGTACATCCTTCCAGTTTTCTTTTCTCCTCTCCTCAACCCTCCCCAAACACAGCCAATTCTTCCTCGACAATGCCTCTCAGGACTAGTCCAGGCCCACATTACCTTATACAGAGGTTTCGAGAAAAGATTCCCATTTGGCTTTTCTGCAGTCTCATTCCACTATCATATCTACTGCCAGAAGAAGACAGTCATTCTACTGCTAAATATATCTACTGTGGTAATCTCTTCATTTATGTTTTATGCATTTTTGTGTATGTGTTATATTTTTCAATGAAATTGGGTTTTTCTTGTAACTCTGTGTGGCTTCATATTTTGTTTGGCTAGGATGAGGTTAGGATTCATGGCTCTCTGCTGATATGGCCCTACTTCCTTACCTTTCTAAATGGAATGTTTAGCCAGGGTAGCTGGGTTCCTATCTGCAGCAATGGAGTTGGCAGAGGCTTCCCTGCCCATCCTCTACAAAGCCTGCCAGGTCCCCCACGTCTACCAACGCATCCTTAACACCCTGTAAAACCCGGCTTAAAAATTTCAAAAAGGTTTCCACCATTATTCAACCCACCCAATATATGCTACATTAATTCATCTTGCATCATATTCTGCAAACATTTATCAAGTAACTACTAGTTGTAAGGCTTGAAGAGTTAAAGTCTTAAGTTGTTAACAATCTTTCTGTGGACCATGAATATTTATGAAAGAAGCTAACCAACAGTAAAAAGAAAAATGACATAAGTGATAAATGAATGTTCAGGAGTGGGGAAGAGGGAGACTGGTGAAGAGGAGTAGGGAACGGGGATGAGAATGAGGAAGGCTAGAAGGAAGAGACAAGGTAAAAGCCGACAGAAGAGGTTTCATGATTGGGAGAAGTGTGATGTGAGACTTGACTGCTGTTTTGCACCTGGGTGACTACAATAAAAGGGAGGGAGGCTGACATAAATGACGCTAACTAGAAATGCTTTGGGGCAAAGCAGGGCAAGTCCAAATGGAATATTACAGTATGCACGGACATGTGCTACACTAAAACTGAATAAGATACATGGAAAGCACAGAATCTTTTTTTTTTTTTTTTTTTTTTTTGCGGTACGCAGGCCTCTCACTGCTGTGGCCTCTCCCATTGCGGAGCACAGGCTCCGGACGCGCAGGCTCAGCGGCCATGACTCACAGGCCCAGCTGCTCTGCGGCATGTGGGATCCTCCCGGACCGGGGCACGAACCTGCGTCCCCTGCATCGGCAGGCGGACTCTCAACCACTGCGCCACCAGGGAAGCCCCCAGATACATGGAAAGCACAGAATCTTTAAGTGGGTAAGTAGCACTGATAACCTAAGTAACAAAATTCTATGAAAAGAAAACCTAAATGAGTACAAAGTCACACAAGAAGGAAAAGAAGGACCTGAGACTGAGAGCCTAGTTAGTGAACATGAAAAAGCACAGGACTTCAAGAAAGTAAGGATGAAGAAAGGAACTCTAGGTGAGGCAGTATGCACAGTGGTTAACAGCCTCAACACTGGACCAGGGCCCCTGAGTTGGAATCTCCTCCTGCTACTTGTGCGTCCTGGGCAAGTTCCCGTGTCTCAGTTTCCTTATCCATAAAATGATAATGTTATCATTTATTTACCCCCATAGGATTGTTGCCAGGATTAAAAGAGTTGATACAAGTTCTTAGAACAGTGCCGGGCACAGAAGCATTCGATAAATGTCTGCCATTGGGGGGAAAATATTTTTTTAATCGTCGGTGACCTTGAGGAGAACAATTCCTGGCCAGTGGTAGAAGCAGAAACTACAAAATAAGGGAATTAACAAACAAGTGATGGCTAAGAAGCCGGAGGCAACCCCAAAGTATCGAAGACTCTTTCACAGCAGTTAAGCAATACAAGCGAGAAGTGACATAAAGAGTAACCTGCGAGTACAGGGTTAAATGAAAATGCTCTTCGAGGGAACAGCTCAGCAAGAGGAAAAAGGCTTGGCTCGCTAAAACTATTCTTCAGTCTTTGTGCGACTTGTTTTCCCAACCACACAGCGATTGGACAGGGGTAGAGACCATATCCTTCCTGTCGCAGCTTTCCCAAGAGCGTTCTCTCGGCATCCGGTAAGTTTGAATCAGCGCTGGCTGATTAGGGGAGAAGGCCCATTTCCTAACCAACGATACCCTGTAAGATGAAACAACAGGCTTTCCGATTTCCATCTCCGGCACGACCTGTTCCACCGCTGTGTACTCATCACTCTCCTCAGCCAGCAGCTGCCGTCGGGACAGGATGCAGCTCGGGGAGCCAAAGAGGCAGCGCCCGCTGCAAGAGCAACGCCCCAAGTTCATTCCGGCCTCGAGGACACAAAAGCGCCCCAGAGGGGAAAAAGCAGAAAGAAAGGGGCTCGGGGATCCCGGCGGGGGGGGGGGTCGGGGAGGGGCGAGCGAGCCCAAATCCAGGAGCTGGGAAAGTGACCTCGGAGGTCAAGGTCGAGCAGGTCCCTCTCCTTCCCAGTCCCACCCGCAAGCACCTTTGTCCTCCCGCCCGGAACAGCTGGGTCCTGTCCCGCGGGAGCGCTCGGGAGAGGCTCAAAAGCCCAGGGGCGGCGGGGACCACCGTCCCTTTGGGATGCTGGGGGCGGCGGTGGGCTCCCAGAGAAGGCGCAGGTGAGCGCGGCGGCCCCTCCCTCCGGCGCGAAGGGCTTCGACCCTGGGCACCCAAAGACGGCGCGGCGACAACTTCCAAGGGGCCCGCCAGAGTCCAGGCAGGGCCTGGCCGGGCTCCCGAGTCTCCGGGACCCGTATCCCACTCCCCGCGCGCCGCGCCCAAGTTCTTTCCACTGGGCTGCTCCCGACCCCTGCCCCCGGCGTCTCTCTCCCTCCCCCCATCTCTTCTCCTCAGCGCCTCGGAAAAGTTTGGCCCCGGCCCACCGGCTGGGAGCCCCACACTCACCCGGCGAGGAGCTGAGCCCAAGTGCCCGGGCGCGGGCGCAGAGGGCGGCGGCGGGCGGCGGCGCTAGCGCGGAGCTCCTCACAGCGGGCCCTGCTGCCCCGGCAGCCGACCGAGCTGGAAAAGGGGCGGAGGCCGCCGGGTGTCACCTGCCCGCTCTCCCACCCCGCCGCGTGACGCCGCGGAGCGCCGCCCCCTGACCGCCTGCCGCCGCCGCCGCCGCCGCCGCCGCCAGGTACTCGCGAGGGACCGCGGGGAGGAGCCTCCCTCCCGGGAGGGATCGACCGGGAAGGGCGCGCGGCCTCGGTCGCCCCACCTCCGCCTGGCTCGGCGCCCCGCAGCTCGAAGCGCGGCCGGGACGGGGGACCGAGGACCGCTCGGGGAGATCCAGACTAATTACATTTCTTTCTGAGCACAAATGTCATCACCTGAGGTCATCTCGAGGCTTAACATAAATAGTGTGAAAACTGTCGTCATGCATGACTCAGGATTGAGTTGCAGAAAAATCTGAAATGAGGAAAACCTGGCCCAGGGTGAGGCTGGCGGCGGAGAGGGAGAAAAAAGGGGACTTCTTGCTCCTGAAAAGGCTATTCGGAGGGTTAATTCATTATCTGAAATGGAGGCCAGACCCAACGGCGGCGAGAGACCCAATTTGGGTCAGCTCCATCCCCTGCTTATTAAAAACTGGAGAATTGCCGCAAATATTGGGGAGTGAAGGGGGCTTTTAGAGCAATGAAGAGGAAATTGTATATAATCTAAGTTAACTTTTCTGCCTTGGTTAGTAACAGCTGCTGCTGCAGCCAACACACTCTGGCGCACTGACTTTTCCTCATCCACGGCTGGCTTGAGTGGTGGGGTGAGGATGAATGTTAGGCGTGTGTATGCGCGCTCCATTATTTTTTACCTTACCTGGCTTTGTGTTTGATCATGAGCCTCCTAACCGCTCTCATGTTTGGAATCCTGGCATCAATAGCTGGAGGGCAAAATAAGTGTTACTTGTTACTTACAAAAGAAGTTACTTGTTCAGGAGGCAAAAACCAAGAACTAGAATTGAGTTGTCTTCTAGAAACTGGAAAAATAACCTCAGGGGTTGCAGTCCTGGCCCATGCACCTCACAAACCTGGCCTGTGAGTTTGTGCTGTGAGTTTTAAGCATGAAATCACAACAAAAGTGTCCAGACTACCGGGGAGGGAGGGTAGGAAGAACACTCAGTGGGCCACAAGCATGTTTTCCTCACATACAGGTAGTTGCCTACCATCACCTAATCCTACTGCATCAACAAGAGATTTTAAATGTTTTATACAAAATGTTGAGAGCCCCCATAGTAGCCATTCAGGAAAAAAAAGAAAAAGCAAAAAATATGAAAGCTCAAATTTAAGAGAATCCCAGCTTCAGTGAAACTAAAGATTTCTCCTTCCTTTTAGATAAACTTTGCTTTCATAATAAAACCATGTCATTTAGTAGTCTTGGCTACTGGGAACTAGAGACAATTGCTTAACAATATTTGTCTTTGCATTTGTCACTATCTGCCCATCTATATACAATTATGGAATTTCAAGTATGCAAAAGATCAAATGGATTCATTCATTTAACAAATATATATTCAGTGCTTTTATGTTCCAGGCTCTGAAGATTCAACAGCTAACAAAACAGACCAAAAAAAAAAAAAAACCCTCTGTTCTTGTGGAACGTACTTTCACTTACCTTCGTTCTAGTTGGAGATGACAGACCCCAGATGAATAAGCAAGTAAAGTATGAGTGTTCATGTAGTGATAAGTGCTGTGAAGAAAAGTAAAGAAGGAATGGGGATAGGGACTTCTGGAGGTGGGGAGGTGAGGAGTTGCACTGTTAAAGTAGTAGGGAAGTCCTCAGGTGAAGGAGGCATTTGAGCCAAAATTGTACAGAGATGAGGTGGCAAGCCTGTGTGTCTATCTGGGTAACAGCATTCCAGTCATCGGGAACTGTAAGGCTAACAGCCCAGGGCATGAGCGTGCCCCAGATGATCACGTTCACAGAATGGCAAGGAGGCCAGAGCTGTTGGAGTGGAGTGGAAGGTAATATCAACAAGATTTCGCAAGGATCTGATGTGGGGTGTGAAAGGCGGGACATAAAAGGTCAAGGATGACTCCAGCGTGTTTTCCTCTATCAACTGGAAGGAGAGAGCTGCCATTTACTAAGAAAAGGAAGACTGAGAGAAGACAGTTGGGTGGGGGTTCATCAGGAGTTGTTTGTGGGACTGATTTAATTTAAGATGCCTATTAGATATCCAAGTGGGAATGTCAAGTAGGAAGTTGGTTATACCAGTCTGGAGTTCAAGAGAGAGGTCTGGCCTGGTGATATAAATTTGGGAGCTTCCACATGATATTTATTTATTCTCTGGTCTGAAAATGGCTAAGAGCACCGTGAGTGAGACTAGAGAAGAGGTTTCAGAACTTCGTCCTGGGGCACCCCGCTATTAAGCCATCAGGGAATGAGGAGGAATAGTCCTGAGATTTGAGTAAAATCAGGAGAATGTGGTTTCCTGGAAGGCAAGTGTGTTAGTCAGCTATTGCCACAATAGTTCTGTATAACAAATCACTCCATGGTCAGTGGCTTATAGCAGTATACCTGTTCTCATGCCCACGAGTCAGCAGATTGGTTGCAGTTCAGTAGATCTAGGCTGTGCTCAGCTGGGTGGCTCTGCTTTAGGTTGCAGATTTAGCTTAAGTCTGTCCCATGTGTGTTATTTCTGGAACCCAGATTGAAGAGTCAGCAGCCACCTGGAGAAGATCAACTGGGGTACAAGAGGCAGTCCAAAATCCACATGATTTGTGGGCCTCTGCTCACATTATTGAAGCATGTTTAAGGCCTCTGCTCACATCGGGTTGGCCAATATTTCATTGGCTAGAGTGGGTCACATAGCCAAATCCAACATCAGAGGGGAGTGGGAAGCATATTCAACCTACAGTGGAAGGGTGAGGAGAATGAGTATTTGCTGAACAAGAATCCAAACTTTTATCATAGCAAGTGAAGAAAGTGTTTCAAGGTGAGGGAAGTGATCGCCCAATAAGCTGGGAACCAAAATTGGCCCTTGATTTAGCAATATGGAAGTCTTTGGTTGACCATGACAGAACAGGTTTGGAGAAACAGAAGGAATGAAAACCCACCCCATTTGGGTTTTCAGATCTGAACATGCACATTCACCAATAGGCAACAGAGGGAAGGTAGAGTTATGGGAAAAGATTGGGGGGAAGTAGGAGCTTGTGTTGATAGATTGTTTTAGGTCAGATTTCCCAGAAGCAGACCTGAGGCAGAAAGTTGTGTGCAAGTGATTTATTGAGGTCAGTAGGGATCCAAAGGGATCTGGGTGAAATAATAATATTGTTCACTATGCAAATGTTAATATTTTCCAAATTTAGCTTATTTTTATTATTATTTTTTTTTGCGGTACGCGGGCCTCTCACTGTTGTGAGCAGAGCACAGGCTCCGGACGCGCAGGCTCAGCGGCCATGGCTCACCGGCCTAGCCGCTCCGCAGCATGTGGGATCTTCCCGGACCGGGGCACGAACCCGTGTCCCCTGCATCGGCAGGCGGACTCTCAATCACTGCGCCACCAGAGAAGCCCTGATGTTTTTTTTTAAAGCAATAAAATGTTACAGTTAAAGCTCCACCCTATCCTAATCCTTTTCTTTCTCCCAAAGGTATCCTGAAGTAGCTATGTATCATTTCCATGCATGTGTTTATACTTTCATTAGTATATCTATCTCAATATATACTGTAATTTTGTATATGGTTAAATTTTATGGAAATAGTATCATACTGTATGTATTCTTCTACAACTTTGTTTTTTAGTCATGTTGATTCATGTAGCTCACCCATTTAAATACTATAGAGTATTCTATTGTATAACTAAACCATTTATTCATTTGCCTTCTAATGAACAAAATTGGGTTAGTTCTAATTTTTCCCTCTGGAGACAATGTGTCAAGGAATATACAAGCAACTATTTTCTTGTACACATGGAGAAAAAGTTCTAGGGTTTATACTTACAAATGGAACTGCTGGTCATGGAATAGATTGTTCTCTTCTATGGACATTTGCTGTTTTTTGGCTGCCCTGTATCTGAATCCTCTGTCTATATTTGAGGAAGTTCCTATTATGACTTCATAGAGGCAGAGCTCACCTCCCGTTAAAGAAGCTGAAAACGCATGATACTCACTTTGCCACCCGCTTGGGCAGCTAGAGCTCACAGTTGCCGCAACTCCCTGACAACCCTCCTCCCAGGATTCTGAAATTAAAGCTAGTGACACAAGAAGTTGTGTTTGCTAGTGGCATGGGTGGCTTCCCAGACTGATTCACTGGCATAAATTTAGCTCTAGTTTGTCGGCAAAGCTTGACTTTGTTCCTACATTTTCCAAGCCCATTATCCAGCATTTGTGGAGATTCTGTAAGCTCTCAATATTTTTCAATAAACACCTTTTATGTTTAACTTACTTTGTTTCTATTTCTTGCAGCTCAGGACCCTGACTGACAGACTCTCCTTGACTGATAGACTTTGCTAAGTGGTGCCAATTTACACTAGCACCACATTGTATTAATAGTTCCCGTTTCCCTAAATCCTTGCCAACATTTGATGTTTTCAGACCTTATATTTTTCCCAGTCAGATGGGTGTGAAATGATTTCTCACTGTTTTTTCTTTTTTGTTGTTGTTCCTTTTTTTTTTTTTTTTGATGTGGAACATTTTTAAAGTCTTTATTGAATTTGTTACAATATTGCTTCTGTTTTATGTTTTCTTTTTTGGCCACGAGATATGTGGGATCTTAGCTCCCTGACCAGGGATTGAACCCAAACCCCCTGCGTTGGAAGGTGAAGTCTTAACTGCTGGACTGCCAGGGAAGTCCCCTCACATTTTTGTTTGTTTGTTTGTTTTTTGGATATTAAATTGCATTCAGTTTAAAGTATCTCGGAAGAATGTTAACTCTTTTATTTTTGGTCTGGACATAGAGGTACACTGCACATTAATTCAAATCACAGATGATACTAAATTGGGTGATGATATGAACACCCAGAGAACACAAACAGACAATAAAAAGAGATCCACAATGAAATAACCAAACAATGTTCACACTTCTTAATGCTATTTTGGATATATATATGGTGAAACACCTGAACACTGATTTCTAATAGCTGGAAAATATTTTCTTCATGACTACTTTACAAAGAAACTTGTGGCTGATAGAAATAAAAACAAAGTAGGTACAAATTTATAATAATGAACGGTATCAAAGAAAGTTTAACAAATGTGATTAGCATATACTGAAGCATCCCATTAGAGTCTAAAGAAGTGAATGTTCCTTTTAAAATAATCTGTTTAATCAAGCTGTTGTATTGATGCAGAAAAATCATCAATGTGGGGAGATATAGTCAACCGGTAAACAGAATTTTTAGTGCTGTTGTAAGTAGAAATAGAAGAATTACGTGGAAAGAGCATAACAAAATTTAAGTTCATAAATGTCAAAAACAGAAATGTGATCCAAGGCAAGGGAGAGATGCTTCATCACTAAACTATTATAAAAGTGGAAACCAGTATGTTATAAAGAGAACCTAAGAGAATGCATATCTCTGTCATTGATTTCTCTAATCTATATTTCAGTTTGGATACATTTTATTAGTTTGTTATATTGCTAATTTTGAAATGAAATTATTATAGGCCCTGGTTAGAATTTCTCCATTAATATTATTATAAAATACAAAAGGATGCCACATAATTTCTGTATTGACCAATTCTTCTTGCTTTTGACTTCTTCATACAATGTAAAAAAAATTGAATGTGAATCACCATACTTATAGTCAGATTCTAAGAGTTAGATAAAAGCTTCTTGGAGTGGATAAGAAAGTGAAGCAGGCTCTAAAAATCAGGAGCTCAAATGAGTCACTTAAACTATTCTCCAGTTAAAGTTTAATGCTCTTCACACTCACTGAAAGTCCGTAAATTCAACCCGTGATTATGAAATGCAAACTCTTCGTCCCAGCAACAAACATCAACAAAAAACCAGAATAAACCACATCTTTAAAGGTTATTAACAAACCATTTAGCATGCTTCAAGATCAAGGCACAAATAAGGGACTGTGGTTATTCCTTGGTTTGGGAGGTAGGACTGAACCTCAAACACAGCCACTCACGTGCTTCCTTGTAGTTATAGTCACACACACATAATACCAACCAAACCATCATCAACTAAAGACAAATCAAGTGTTTATTAAAGTAACATTAATGGGCTTCCCTGGTGGTGCAGTGGTTGAGAGTCCTCCTGCCGATGCAGGGGACGCGGGTTCGTGCCCCGGTCTGGGAAGATCCCACATGCCGCAGAGCGGCTGGGCCCGTGAGCCATGGCCACTGAGCCTGCGCGTCTGGAGCCCGTGCTCCGCAACGGGAGAGGCCACAACAGTGAGAGGCCCGCGTACCGCAAAAAAAAAAAAAAAAAAAAAAAAAAAAAAGAATTAATATAAAGTCATATTAAAAACATTAGACCATTTTCACCTCAAATTTTACTTACTGTTTCCTAACCTGTGCATATTTGTAAACCTTGTTGGTTTTTTCCTTCTCCTCCCTATCTTCACCCTGGTCACCCGGCCTCCCTTGCCTCCCCTCCCCCTCGCCTCGCCTCCCCTCCCCCTCCTCCTCTTCCTCCTCCTCCTTCTTCTTTCTCACTCTCCCCCAACCCCTCTCCTCTCCCGCCGTATATACCTTTTCAGAAATGCTCATCCTGTTGAGGCGGGAATCAAAGACAGCACTCACTCAGAATCAGAACTGCGAAAGCCACACTGAAGTTCCAATTAAGCAGCAAGGATGTGGAGGAAGGGCTTGGGGTCCTATTGTTTCCCCTTTCTTCTTTTTTTTTTTGATGTGGACCACTTTTAAAGTCTTTATTGAATCTGTTACAATATTGCTTCTGTTTTATGTTGTGGTTTTTTGGGCACGAGGCATGTGGGATCTTAGCTCCCCAACCAGGGATCGAACCTGCACCCCCTACATTAGAAGGTGAAGCCTTAACCAGTGGACCGCCAGGGAAGTCCCCTCACTGTTGTTTTAGTATACATTTTCAGGATTCCTAGTGATACTGAACATCTTTTTCTATATTTTTTTTAGTCATTGAGATAGTTTCCTTGAATTCCTTTTTCATGTCATTTGCTTAGAAAAATAAGCACTGGTTTAGTCATATGTACTTATTTTATATTTTTTTGTTGACTTGTCCATTGTATGTTTTATAATATCTTTTCTCAATATAGGACTTATATTTTAATTTTACGAGGAGTCTTGTTATTCTTAAGTCTTAAAAAATTAAATATAGTTAAATTTATCAGTATTTGTCTTATGCTTTGTGCTTTTTGCCTCTCAAATAAAAAATGGTTTCTTTTTCTGAGGTTATAAATATACTCATTTTTGTTTTCCAAAATCTATTTTTTTCTTATTAAATTTAGATCTTTAATCCATCTGGAATTGTTTTTAAACTGGTATGTTTGAACAGGTAATACATTCACATGCCTTGCATATCAAAAAGTCATACAGTGAAAAATCTCCCTCTATCTCATCTCTCATTACGCTTTTCTGATATGCTTTGAGAGATTAAAAATAATTTTTTAAACACAGCATATTCTTCCTGTTTCTGTCTTTTTTTTACACAAATAGTAAATACTATACACATTGCTGCACCTATTTTTTTCACTAAACAATATATATTGAGATACTTCCATAAAAACCTTATTCCTCTCTGTGTTGTATGACTCTACCATGATTTATTTAACAAGTTTCCTATTGATAAATATGTAGGTTGTTTGTAGTCTTGTGATGTTACTATCGACAGCTAACACATGTATAGTATGTGCCAGGTACTGTTGTAAGTACTGTTTATATAGATTAAATCATTTAATCCTCACGCCAACCCAAAGAATACATACTATCATTACCTCCATTTTACAGATGAAGGAACCAAGGCACAGGGAGATTTAGTAACTTACCGAAGAACATAATGTTAGTAAGTGGTAGAGCTAGAATTTAAAACCATGCTCTAGCCTTCAGACTCATCATCACATACAGTGCTACAGTGAATACCCTTGCATACACTATGTAAGTTCCTAGAAGTGGACCTGCTGGTTCAGAGAGTAAGTACATAGGTAATTGTGCTAGCTATTACCTCTATATAGTCTTGCACTAATGTACACTCCTGACAGCAATCTATAAACGTATCTTTCCCCCTCATAGCCTTACCACAGTTAAGGTAACATTTGTTATCAAATGTTCGGATGTTTGTCAATTTGATAAATGAAATACAGGAGATTGCTGTAGTTTCCATTTGTGTTTCCCTTAAGGTGAGTGAGATTGAGCATCTGTTTCATATGTTTAAAAGTCATTTCCATTTCTGTAGACTGTTTCTATTCTCTAGTTTTCTATCAGGTTGTGGCCTTTTTTTTTTCCCCTTATCAATTTCTAGGAGTCTTTTAATATATATGTAGGAAGATTAGCCCTTTGCTGTGATATAAGTGGTAGGTATCTTCCCCCCCTCCACATTTGTTGAGATCTCACACACATGTCTTTCTGTGTAAGCTCTCTGTTCTATTCCACTGTCTATTTGTCTTGCCTTGGATTTTGTCTTTTACTCTTCTGCGTAAATTTTAAGAACAGCTTTCTTTTTTTTTTTTTTGAACGAAAAGCTATGTTAGGATTTTGATTTGCATTGCCTTAAAGTTTAAACATTTATTTAGAGAGAATTGCCATCTTTAGAATATTGAAGTGACCCATTTATGAACATGATATTATTTCTCTATTTATGTAAATCTTCTTTGTTTTTTAATAAAGTTTTGATTTTTCTCTGTTTTGGTTTTTCACATATTTTGTTAGATTTATTCCTAGGAACCCTATAATTATTGTGGCTATTATAAATAGTATATGTGTTTTTAAGTTACATTTTCTAATTGTAAATATAGGAATGTTATTAATTTTTCTGTAATTGTTGTGTATACTTCGTCTTTATTAAACTCTGTAATTTGTAGAATTTCTATGATTTTTTAACTGAGACAATAATATCTCCTGTGAATAATTATAATTACTGAATCCTTAACCTGCAACTTCTTACTGTATGTCACTCTGTTACGGATTTAACTTTTACCAGTGATTCACAAACTTCCCTGAGAGCGAGGATTATCAGGATGTTGTTAAAATGAAGATTCCTGGAAATGTGTCTCCAGAGATGCTGATTTAGTAGGTCTAGATAGTGGGATACATAGTCTGTATTTTAACACACACCGTATATGATTTGGCTATGGTTGCCCAGAGAGCTGCAGTTTGGGAAACTTCTTACATATAACCTATCTCTTCTGATATTTATTATTGCCTCCCCAATGAAATGGCAGAGATTTTATCTAATCTCTCTTGTATCCTTTGCGCCTAGAATAGTAGCCTTCCAACAGTAGATGCTAAATAAGTGTGCAGAAGGTAAAAAGGAATTTTAGGAAAGTCATTGGAAGTACTTTGTGTGAAGCTGCTATTTAAATGCTTTAAAAATGTTTTCTCATGTGCATTTTATATACATTTAAGATATCTTTGGGGCTTCCCTGGTGGCGCAGTGGTTAAGAATCTGCCTGCCAATGCAGGGGACACTGGTTCGAGCCCTGGTCTGGGAAGATCCCACATGCCATGGAGCAACTAAGCCGGTGCACCACAACTACTGAGCCTGTGTGCTGCAACTACTGAAGCTCGCGTGCCTACAGCCCGTGCTCCACAACAGAGAAGCCACCACAATGAGAAGCCCGCACACCGCAACAAAGAGTAACCCCCATTCGATGCAACTGAAGAAAGCCCAGGTGCAGCAATGAAGACCCAACACAGCCAAAAATAAATAAATAAATTAATTAATTAATTAAAAAAATAAAACAGTAAAAGATATCTTTGTGACTTCCCTGGTGGCGCAGTGATTAAGACTCCGCACTCCCAATGCAGGCGCCCCAGGTTCAATCCCTGGTAAGGGAACTAGATCTCACATGCATGCCGCAACGAAGAGTTCACATGCCACAACTAAGGAGCTGGAGAGCTGCAACTAAGGAAGCTGCAAACCACAACTAAGGAGCCTGCCTGCAACAACTAAGACCCGGCGCAACCAAATAAATAAATTAAATAAATAAAAATAACAAAGATTTATAAAAAAATAAATTAAAGATAACTTTGCTATCATCAGAGGAAGAACAATGATTGCAATGTGATAGGTACATTGACTAGGTGACTACCAACCCTTACCCCAATGTGTCTATATCTTGCCAAGCTTAATGGCATAATTTCTTTTTGGCACTGAAAATGCAAACTATGAGTTTCAGACAAATCATTTTCTTTTTGGTATCCTTCTGTGCAGATATCTAAGACGTCTATAAAATTTATATCCCCAGGACAGGATATAAGTGAGATATGGAATGCAAATATCCCTTAAACTATCATAAAAATCAGTATTATAATTATCTTTCTATAAACCCCAATCATTTGAAAATATTAATACAAATGGTTTTCCACCGTGAAGGATTGTCACTTACTGTGATTATGACATTAGCTATGATTAATTTGATTTTAAATGTTATGGAATTGATTTCTTTTGTTTTTTAAATAAATTTTATTTATTTTTGGCTGCATTGGGTCTTCATTGCTGCACGAGGGCTTTCTCTAGTTGCAGCAAGCAGGAGCTACTCTTCATTGTGGTGCACAGGCTTCTCATTGTGTTGGCTTCTCTAGTTGCTGAGCACGGGCTCTAGGCGTGTGGGCTTCAATAGTTGCAGCACTCGGGCTCAGTAGTTGTGGCACACGGGCTTAGTTGCTCCATGGCATGTGGGATCTTCTCAGACCACGGCTTGAACCCATGTCCCCTGCATTGGCCGGCGGATTCTTAACAACTGCACCACCAGGTAAGCCCTGGAACTGATTTCTGAATCAACTGTATTATCTGAAACTAAAGTGCAGTGTTTTATTTTGTGTATTCGACAAATATCTTTTTTTAAAAAATATTTATTTATTTATTTTGGCTGCACTGGGTCTTAGTTGTGGCACATGGGATCTTTAGTTAAGGCATGTGAACTCTTAGCTATAACATGCATGCGGGATCTAGTTCCCCGACCAGGGATCAAACCGGGGCCTCCTGCATTGGGAGCACAGAGTCTTACCTACTGGAGCACCAGAGAAGTCCCTCAATCAATATCTTGATATCACAAATTCCTGTGAAGGCCAAGTCTAAATAATATTTAATTAAAATTCTTATATATTTCATTTCATAATAAAATGTTTCTCAAATAGGAGAACTATCATAATTTATATCTTATTGAATGACTAAATAATATACCATCAAGATAAGGTATATTTTAATGATGTGCTTGAAACAAAACAACAATTAAGAGAACAAAAAATTTTACATAGTAAAACTATTTAGCAGTCATGATTCTTTTGGAATTTTTAACATATACTATATTTGTACTATGTTACTCTAAATTTTATGTATTGGTAACTGTTCAGTGTACCTTGTAGGTTTGTTTATTTATTTATTTAGGCTGTGCCGGGTGTTAGTTGCGGTACGTGGGATCTTTGTTGCCGCCTGCCAGATCTTCATTGCTGTATGCAGAATCTTCAGTTGCAGCACACGATATCTTTAGCTGTGGCATGCGGGATCTAGTTCCCTGACCAGGGATGGCACCTGGGCCTCCTGCACTAGGAGCGCAATCTTAACCACTGGACTACCCGGGAAGTCCCGTACCTTGTAGGTTTACAAAACAATTCAGCAGATGGAAGCTCTGTCTTCTTGGAGGAGTTACATTTGTACTTGGTTGATGTTTCACAAACTTACCTGATTTGCATAATCACTGGAAACAAATGTTAAAAAACACAGATTTTTTTAGGTCCCTCAAATAGTGGTCCAACCCTACCTTGGACAGCTATGAAATAACCAATGGTAAGAATCTTGATCAATTTTCTCTCTCTCTCTCTCTCTCTCTCTTTAAACATTGCATATATTTTTTCCCCTAGATATACCTGCTACTGAAGTGAGAACTTGTATAATTTATTATACATTCAGGATGACTGGGTAATCATTTAATTTTTGTGAAAGGCTTATCAATTTGAGATAAGAGAAGAAACTAAGGACACTTCTATTAATAGGGTATCACATAAGATTTTGTAAAAATACTAGATTCATCATTACATTTTAAATCCTATGTGATACACTAACAGTTTAAAAAAAATTTTGTTGCTTTTTGGGTATTTTCCAGGAGACTGCTACTATAATAAAATTGTAATAAGTAAGCAGAAAGAGGCACCAGGGATTATGTTCTATCAACATGTGTGAACCTTAGCTGCCTACAAGAACATCAAAACAATCAAATTGTCTTTAATTGAAATGCGCATTTTAAACTCTTACTGGAATGTTTTTATTTTACAGTTTCAGGATATCTTCCTATGAGTGTAACCTGTAGTCAGTTAATCAACGTTTACTGATCATTTGTCATAAATGACAGTACAGGCCAGATCTGAAAATCAGACTGAGTGGAGATGGGCATATATGTGTTAGTGGCTAATTTCTAAGTGAAGAAAAGATGTATATTGCTTTATATTATCCATATTTCTTTTTCTTTCGCACAGATCATTTAAGAGCTGACTGTGCACACAAATGTAATTTAAAAGGCGTATCTTCCATCTCTCTTGTTCTTGGTTTTACATATCCATTCTGTTGCATGTAAAATGAGTTCCCTATCTATTTCTAAATGATAAAGCAATTGCGCAGATAAAGTAGTCTAGGAAATGCGTGTGGAGCAGTTGTGGACTATATTCCTCAAAGCAGTTTTTTAGTCCTTTGGTTTGTTACAACTTCATTCATTTCAGCTTTTTTCTTCTAGGCTAGGCTGAGGGAAAATTAGACTTTTTCAGAAAGCTTAAAGAGCTGCAGGCAGGTAAGTGAAAACAGTGGTGGGCACACAAATAGCCAGCTCCTTGTAATTTAAAAATCTGCAAAGGAATTAGCTCTTGGTGCATTGAAGAAAGAGGTCTTGGAATGTGTGGTGATGAAGAGCATACCCGTTCACAGCTGGAGCAGAAGATGGCTAGCTCTTCACTAGGTCAGCTTCTTCTTTCTCCTGGGTGCACAGAGGGGCTCTATTCCCCAGCCTTCTTTGCAGTTTGGGTGTGGCTATATGATAGAGTTCTGGCCAATGGAATTCGAGCAGAAGAGCTTGGCATTTCCTGGTCTGGCTCGTTCATACTTACCAAGTAAGATCCTTTCTGCTGCAGCATAAGGAAGCCTTATGTTGAATGTGGTGGAGCCACAAGATGGTGGGATCCTAAGTTCTCAAATTACATTTGGAGGAGAGGGATTTTATATGAGCTATAAACAAACGTATATTGCATTGTCTCAGAAATTTTGTAGTTCATCTGATACCACAGTTAGCCTGCCCCAACTGATATAACAGAATAGTACTGTTGATCAAGGATGTTACCTCTCAGCCTGCAGAAAGCAGGAAATGGTTACCTCTTCCCTTGGCCTCTCTGGTATTTGCTGGATAAGACCTAGCAACTTCTTTGGCATTCTACTTTGGACAAGTTTTCCTAACCCCACCTTTGTTATTGCAATTGCCTCCTAACTAGCTCTCTGCTTCTGCTGGTGCCCTCCTCTACAGTTTATTATCAAAACAGAAACCAGAGTGACCTCATGTCATTCTTTTCAACCCCCTCTAAGCTCTCCATTTGTTTCCGAGAAAAAGCTAAAGTCTTTTTTTTTTGTGGTACGCGGGCCTCTCACTGTTGTGGCCTCTCCCGTTGCGGAGCACAGGCTCCGGACGCGCAGGCTCAGCGGCCATGGCTCACGGGCCCAGCCGCTCCGCGGCATGTGGGATCTTCCCGGACCGGGGCACGAACCCGTGTCCCCTGTATCGGCAGGCGGACTCTCAACCACTGCGCCACCAGGGAAGCCCAAAGCTAAAGTCTTTTTAAAAAAATTTTAATACTATATTTTATTTAACTCAATATATCAAAAATTTTCATTTCAACATGCAATCACTATAAAAGTTATTAGCAAGCTATTTTACATTTTTTTATACTGTCTTCAAACTTCAATATGTGTATTAACACTTAAAGCACACCTCCATTTGACTGTCTACATTTCAAGAAGCTAAAGTCTTTTCAATGACCTATAAGACCATTTCTGATCTGCCACCCCTCCTCATACCCTCTCTGTCCTTCTCTCCTAACACTCTCCCTTTCCCTTACTCTGATCTAGCCTCGCAGATTTCCTTGCTATTCCTTGAACAAAGCAGGCATGCTCTTGCCTTAGGGCTTCTGTGTTTGTTCCCTCTGCTTGGAATGCTCTTCTCCCAGACACCCCCATGGATTGTTCTCCCAGTCTTTGCTCAGCGAGCCTTTTCTGGGCACACTATTTAAAATGACAACTCCTTACACTCCCCATCCCCTTCCCTCTATTATTTTTCTCCGCCCACTTAGTACCTTCTAACATGCTATACACGTTTTCTTTTTAATGTTGTTCACTGTCTGTTCCCCTCCACACTCCTCTTAAAACGAAAGCTCCATGAGAAAGGAGTTTTGACTTTTTGTTAAATTGCCAGCCTACAGTAGTACTTGGCAAATACTAAATAATAGATAGATTTTTGCTGAATGACTAAATGCTCATATAGATAAGCATCGTGTGCCGGAGGAGCACTAAAGGGAAACTCCTAATTCACACTGGGATCTGGCAGGAAAAAGTCTTCTGGAGAAACTTACTCTTCTTCCAGGACTGGAAGCTGATGCAGTTGCTGAGCATCTGAGCCGATGGTCACTTTTTAGTCCTCCTCTTAACTGACCTATCAACATCATTTGACACAGTCGTGACTGTCTTCTTGAAGTGCCGTCTTCACTTGCCTTCCGGGGTACCACATTTGCCTGGCTGTTCTCCTACTTTCCTGGCCATCCCTTCTCAGGCTCTTCAACAGCATCTCCCCCCTCTAAATGTTGGAGCGCCCAGGGTTCAGTCCTGGTCTTCTTCTCATCTTTCTACACTCATTCCTCAGGGGATCAAAACTTTAAAAAATATCAGGGCTTTAAATGCCATCTGTATACTGATGACTAC
Organism: Lagenorhynchus albirostris; assembly: GCF_949774975.1. NCBI lineage: Eukaryota > Metazoa > Chordata > Mammalia > Artiodactyla > Delphinidae > Lagenorhynchus > Lagenorhynchus albirostris. Next base: position 47,609,766 of record NC_083097.1, read on the forward strand.
AAAACATACATTTCTAAATGCTATCTCTTTCCTGAACTCCAGATCTGCATATCACGTGCCTACTGGGAGAGCCTTTTGGATGTCTAAGTATCGCAAAGTTAAATGTCCACAATAGAGCCTCTGATATTTTCCCCTTGCCATGTGTTCCCGACGTCATTTAATGGCAGCTCTGTTCTTTCGGTTGCTCAGGCCAAAAGCCTCGGAATTATCTTTGATTCTCCTTTTCCTCTCTGCCAATTCTACCTTCACAATTTAACCAGAACCTCTTCTCACCATCCCCACTGCCAGCACCCTGGGACTGCTTGGATTTTACGAGCCTCTTTGCTTCTGCTTGTTGCTCCGCTTCAGCCAGTCCCCACACTGACACCATGTGATCCTATTAAAACCTAAGTCAAATCATGTCTCTCTTCTGCTCAAAACCTTCCAATGACTTCTTATATCCCCTCAGGGACCTGCAAGGCCTTTCTTAACCTGACATCATCTCCAACCACTATCCCCCTAATTACTCTTCTCCATTTAGCTGTCTTGCTGATCCTTGGCTATTCCATGTATGCTCTTGCTTCAGAGCCTTTGCACTTGATATTCTTTATCTAGAATATGTTCTTTCCCCAGATGTCTGCTTAGCTAGCTCCCTCACTTGCTTCAGTCATTACTCAAAATTGATCTTTTCCAGTGAGGATTTTCTTGGCTGCCCTATCTAAAAATTTAATGCGGGTTCCTGCCCCCACTTCTCATTCCCTTTTGTCTTTTTTTTCCTCCTTTGCACTTTTCGATAATGTATCTTATTTTCATATTTACCTTATTTATTGTCTTTTCCCTCCACTTCAGTATAAGATCATAACTCTCACCTTTTAAAAGATGCATCTCTCTCCTCCCATTTCCATTTCTTCAGTCACAGTTTTAAAGTCATGCTAGTAACACTCACTCGCAATGGAAGTGTTTGAGCATAGCAAAGGATTTGGTCTGTTTTGTTCACCGGCACATAGCTTGCGCTTAAATTCGTTATAATGAATGGATCAAGAATTAATTAGATCCAGTAAAACTGTTTCCTTAGTGAGTAAGTGTCCTTCCAAACCCAGGAAGAGTTAAAATTTTAGAAGATGGTAAAAGGGGTCAAACTCATAGTTTGATACTTTCATGTTAAATGTAGGAATAAGTTAGTAATTATTGATAATGATTATGTATAATATTGTAAATATTAAATATCTATAATTATGATAGATACTTGTAATTATAGATAATATGAGTATTTAGGGTTTAAAATTTTAGTATTCAGGAGAATCAGTCATATTAAGGAGTTCGACAGATCAGGTTTATGATTCCATTTTGAGTTTTATCATTGAATTCAGACTCACGATTTAAAGGTTAGAGATGTAACCATTTAAAATCTTTATAGTCAGTATTAAATGTCTGAAATGAAAAGTTGTTTTATTGCATTTGTAAGTTTAATTTATTGGATTTATAAGAGATGTTGAAATTATTGGAAGTTTTGCATGTTCATTTGTCTGGTAAGGTATTTGAAGTGCTTAAAAACATCAATTATTAAAATTATCAATGCAGTTTAAGGGAATTTGAATAGGTTTGTGAATAGGACTTACGGTTTAAGAGAAGCTGAGTTCTACAGTGAGATACCACTCACACCTACGAATATAGCTATAATAAAAAAGACAGACAATAACAATTGTTGGCAAGAATGTAGAAAAATTGAAGTTGGAACTTTCATATGTTGCTTGTAGGAATGTAAAATGGTGTAAGCACTTTGTAAAACAGTCTGACAGTTCTTCATAAAGATGCAGTATACCTGAAACTAACACAATATTGCAAATCAACTATACTTCAATAAAAAAAGGTAAAATGCAGAGTTGACATATGACTCAGCAGTTAAACTCCTATATGTATGAAGACATATCCACACAAAAACTTGTACACAATGTTCATAGCAGCATTATCCATAATAGCCAAAAAGTGTAAACAATCCAAATGACCATCAGCTAATGAGCTGATAGATATAATGTGGTATAGCCATACAATGGAATATTATTTGGCAAAAAATAAAGCATGAAGTGCTGATGCATCCTACAATATGGATGAATATTGAACACATTATGCTAATTAAAAGAAGCCTGTTACAAAAGACCATATATAGTAGGATCCATATATATGAAATGTCCAGAATAAGAAAATCTATACAGACAGAATCTGTAGAGGTTGCTTAGGGCTAGGGATTTTTAGGGGATATGGGGAGTGACTGCTAAGGGGTATGGGATTTCCTTTTGGGGTGTTGAAAATGTTCTGGAATTAGCGGTGATGATTGCACAACTTTGGCAATACACTAAAACCACTGAATTGTTTATTTTTAAAAGGTGATTTTTTTAAATGGTGTGTGAATTATATCAATAAAAAAGAGAGAAGTTGAGTTCTTTAACTTCAGTTGGTTGATATGTCATGCTTAAAATTTACTAGATTTACAAGTAGAATAACAAGATTTATGCGATGAATTTGCTGTATTAAATAAAACAAGGTTTTAAATTTGCAACTTTAGTAACTTTAGTAACTTTAAGCCCAGTCTTAAAAATGCAAAAATGTCTTAAAAATGTAAATTGGAAAGGAAACTTGTTCTGAGTAACTCATTCATTTGAAACAGTTCTAAGCAGAGAGGTTAGGAGGAAAGAGGAAGGAGAGTATATATGAATACAAAACAGTACAACAGGCTCTAGGTTAGATGTGCTTATATTAAATATTAAAGAAAAACACAAGCTTTTAAAAAATGTCAATCAAAATGGATCTTGAGAAATACATGCTTTAAAACTCTTTCCTGGGACTTCCCTGGCAGTTCAGTGGTTAAGACCTTCCACTGCAGGGGGTGCAGATTGATCCCTGGTAGGGGAACGAAGATCCCACATGCCATGCACAGTGAAACAAAAGCTTCTGCGCTTTCCTTTGGTTTTTAATTGGCCCTTTAGAGCCACACATAAATCTTTATACTATAGGACTGTTCTTCAGACATTGAATGATAGTTGTCATGTCCACAGCAGACTTTGTTTTCTCTGGGTTAAATGGCTCTTGATCCCTTTGGTCATTTTCATATGACTTGATTTCATGTCTCCTGCTCATCCTAATTGCAAATGTACTGCAAGGAATTAGAAACGAGCCACAATACTTTATATGTGATATTATTTTTTCTTGTTTATGAATCTTACATGTCTATTAAAGTAAATTAAGAGAGCACTGGCTTGGTATATTAGGCTTCTAGTTAACCACCAGATTTTGCCTCATAGTTGTGAAGTTTACCTCCTTTTCCAATTGGTATTTTGGACTTGTGTCAGGAATGCGTTCTGCTGCAAGTAACAGAAAGCCTAAAGAGAGGCTTAAATAATTAGGGGTTTATTTTTCACACACATTAAGAAGAGCAGAGGTACATATTGCTGGTATATTGTTAGTTCAGTGGCCTAACAGTGTCAAGCCCTATTATCATTGCCATTCTCTTGTCCTTGCTTGTGTGCTTGTCCCCCATGGCTGCAAGTCAAATGTCACCTCTGATACTGAAGGCAGGATGAAGGAAGAGAAAGAAAGAAAGGTGCCAGTTGTCTCTGACCTCTTTAGAAATGCAAAAGTTTCCCCAGAGAAGTCCCTGTACGTTTCTACTTATGTGTTTCCAGAAGTGTGTCATCTTGCCATTCTAAATTGCAAGGGATGTAGGGAAAGTGAGTATTTAGCTGGATACATTGATTCCCCAAGCAGAATTTGGGTTTCTCAAGAAGAAGGAAATGGAAATAGGTATCGGGTAGACAAAGAACAGTGCCTGCCACAGGTCTTCAGAGTAGGATTTGACATTTTCACTTTCAATTAATTGAATTTGGCATATCATTTGTTCCAAGCTGTTAAAATAATTTAGATCCTATGTCTGTCATCCATGATATTTGTCATACCTCATAGCTTAGTGTCATATGCAAATATCACCACTGCCACTAATATCTTTATTAAAGATCTCGTGCTGAAGAAAACAGGGCTGAGAATGGAGCCCTCTGGCTCCAGATCTTTTGTCATAAAAATGTGTAGATAAGCTTGGCATTTACAAGGTCCTCAATAACTATGTTGAATGAATAAAAGTTGTAATGACAAATACCTAGAAATTCGTTTCGAGATTGGTTTAATTGCCAAGCTATGTTACTTCCCTGAGCAACATGGGCTGTTGGTTTATGTTGAATCACTTCATTTCTTCTTCTCCTTTTTTTAATGAAATGTTTCACAAATTTTTGTGTCATCCTTGTACAGGACCATGCTAATCTTCTCCACATACAATAAAATTCTCCAATTTTATTGTATGTGCTGGTGAAGCAAGCACTGTCACTTCATTTCTGATAGCCTCATCAAAAGCATGCCACAAATTAGTATGGATATATTTCTTCCCTGTGTCATCACCTGGTAAGGAGCAGGTGAATGTCACCCCTGAGAATACATGTGTTAATACCTGTAACTTCCCTCTACCATAATAAATCCTTTTTTTCCTCTTGCATAAATGTTGAAACATGAAGACATGTAGCAGATCTCTTGTTCATGATGTTCTATACTTTTATCTACATAAATGGTCACAAGTAGTACACTCAGGTAGGATGTAGACCACTTTTTGACTCTCTAGCCATAAAAAATGTTTGAATTGTCAACATCTAAAAATTGTATTTTCCCATAAAAATATGGATTTTTTCACTTCTCTTGAATAATTAGCATTTCTAGTTTCAATAGGCCCACATTCACACATGGCCTAAGTTAGCTGGAGCTGAGTAGTCATATGACATGGGCTGTTAGTTGTTCTCTTATATTTGTTTTCCTTTTTGTCAACAGTAATTGAGTTCCCACGTTTTAGCTGAGCACATGGCCACTTAAAGACCCAGCTTCCTTTTCAGTTAGGTCTGACCAGGAGTTCTGGCCAATAGGATGTTACTGAAAGTGGTGTGTGAAAGAAAGAACTGTCCTCAAAGGGAGGATGCCGTCTTCTTTGTTCTCCTTTTTCCTGTTGGGTGGAATGTGAATATAATGGCTAGAACAATTTTGTTGTATCTCAAGGGGGAAGATGCTGATAGAGGATGTGAGAGCAATAAGAAAGTACCTAGTTTCCTGATGATCTCAGAATCAGCATACTGCTGAGGACTGCCTTCCTGGACTTTTATCAAAAGAAATGAATTTATATTTTATTTAAGCTATGTTATTTGAGTTTTCAGGCAAATCTAATCCTAATTCATAAAAGCTACTGCCTTTGAGCAGGTATTCTCAGGTTTATCACAAATCTCACCACTATGTAATAACTCCCTAATATTGACCAGGAGTTGCCATTTATCGTCATATCACACTTTTTCTCACCATTAAAAGTGGAAAAATGAAAAACTGACATAGTCATGTGTTTCAAAGGAAGTTGAAGAGCATATGTCATTGTGGAAGTAGAGACTATTTCTACATGACTAATACTGCACACCAACTACTAATGCACACTCTATTAAATATGACTTCAGAAGCTATTATGAAACCAACCACAGTAAGAAATATACCCAGAAAAGCAAAGACATGTTAATGACAAACTTAATGAATAACTTAATGGACTGAAAACAAGGATTGGAATTACAGCAATGATAATGGTGTAAAATGTATTAAGTAAGAAAAATGTTCTTGGCATTAAAACCTTTTGCCAGTGATGGGTTTATGAAAAGGTTGATTGCAGCAGAAATTGTGTCCTGAATAGAAACTAACATTTGCAAATATAAGTTTAACATCATGTAATATTTCTTACCATGCTGAAGCTGGAATGAAGGGATTTACAGTATGAAGCAGCATGAAAAGGTTAAATCATTTACAGTTTTTTCCCCTTCCAGCCAATGAGTGTACAGATATAAAAGATATAAATACCACCCAAGTAGCTAGAGTCATTTGTGGTGTCTGGAAGGCCTTAAGTGTTTGAATTGCTTTTGAACTTTGTGCCAGTAATAGGCATATCAGAACATTATTTTTGCATGTTGAGTGAAGTGGGTAAACAGGGCCGCAGGAGGTGCTTCAGCAAGTCAGAGCTAATACTGGACTTGTTTTTCAAAACTGAAGTCCATGCTGGCAGTTTGCACAACTTATACAATAATATGTTTATTTCATAATTAAATAAGAATAAAATTTAATTTAGAAAAAGAGAACAGAAAATGAATATAGCAATGAATACTATGAAATGAATGTGCTACCGTGGTTTGAACCACAGGAGACACGCCAATGCTTTCCTTCCTTGGTGAATTGTATGCAAAGTAGATGTGGTGTGAGAATGAAGGGATTTTTTTTTTTTTGGATGTTTCTAATAAATTGGTTTGTGTTATCTAAAGAAAGTGTCATCTGAACCCATCAGTGAAGATTTATTCAAAGATTGGGACTCCGGGTGACATTCACACTCTATTTCTCTACAAGTGTGTTCGCAATCAATTACACAAACCAATCATTCCTTTTATTCATCTAATTTCTAACCAAACCGTGCCTTTGGGAAACTCACTAGCCACAAAAAAATCTGGCTTTAATATGCAGAAATCATTTTCCAGAAATTTAAGTGATGATTACCCCTTGTGGAGCTAAGAACTGAATTCTAAGTTATTTGATTTTGAAATTTATAAAAATAAACTTAGATCATTTTGCCTTTTCTCAGCTAATATTGATAATGTGAATAAAGAGCTAAAAAATGGAAGTTAGTATACTAAAGCGTAGTTCCAAAAACTAACCAGGAACTGAATTCTATAAATAACTCAGATATTTTAAAAATGCAAAAAAAACCCAAAAACCAAAAACCAAAAACCTGAGTGAGGAATCTATGTTTTGGAAAAACCGTATCTGTGAAAACCTTACATTATTAATTTGAATAAGATTAATATTGCTCACAGATGAAGAAAAAAGTCACATTTCTCTGGTTCAAGATAAAAAAATAATGAATTATAGAAGAAATGCATAACTAAAATATGTATTAGTATTTGAATTTATATCAAAATTTAATCTCTAATATCATATATTTATGTTACATGCTTATAGCAAAGTGCAATAAAAATAAATGATATAATTCTCATATTTGATACTCGTTACACCACCCCTTCACTCATTTACCATGTTCTCCTGGCCTTTGTAAGCATTTGAGATTGTGAGCCCTCGTCTTGCCTTTCTTGCATTCCTTCTGGATACAAAGATAATCAGTGCCCTGAGCAGGTAAAATTTCCAAAAATATTTGTCATTTTTTCCATGAAGGGGGTAGACGAGAAAAGAAAGCCCAGAACTTTAGAGCCAAAGGCAATGGAGAAATTCAGTGTAACCATAATATTAGCAGGTGGAAATGGGCTAGAGTTGGAGAAGACCACGTAAAGAAATCTGAACTCAAGGTTTCATAAAGATCCCCTAATTTTGTTTGGCTGTTGAGATTCACATAGCAAGTCTCTGGTATAACAGCAGCCCTCTAAAGGATTCAGGGAGGATCTACGATAGGTGTACAGACCAATAGCAACCTTAAGAATAGGACACTTTGCCATTGGGTGAGAAGAAAGACTACAAGATTAATGCAATACCCAAGTTGTTAACTAATATTTAATAACAAAATTTCATACATAGTAAATTTTAAAAATAGCATAATCAATTAAGCATTTTATCATTTGCAAATTATGAGTGAAATTGTTCTGCACTTAAGTGCTTGGTAATGGTGGTGTTCACTAATAACTTACACATATATATGGCATCTTCTACTTGCCAAGCAGTGTTCTAAGTACTGAGGATACAGCAGTAACTAGAACAGACAAAACCCCTGCCCTCATAGAATACACATTCTAGAGGGAGAGAAGGATAAAATAAATAAACAGACCATGTCCTGAGGAGGTAAAGTTTGAGAGAATTTGACCAGACCTCAGAACCCAATAATTATGAGATTTTAAGTAACAAGAGTTCTATTAGCTGAACAATTATTATATGTAAGAACTTTATTTCATTTATCTTTACAACTCTGTAAGGTGTATTTTATTCCCTTTCCACAAATGAAACTAGCTCAGGGAGGCTAACTTGCTAAATCAAGTGGTGGTTCCATAATAATTTGGATGGGAACTTTACAAGTTTCAGTTTAGGCAAAATACATGTTAATTCCATTAAAATTTGAGTGTTTATTCAGTATAAGATAATTCATGAGGCTTTTATAAAGACACTCTACCTTTGCCTTCAATAAACTTCAGTTAGCCTTGAATATAAACCTCTACTTATTTATGTATTTCACACAGTGAATACCATTTTAAAATGCTTTCTAAATATTACAATGTGTGATTTTGGAACAGGAATGAATTTGACAATTTTCTACTCCAGTTTTATGTCCCTTCTTTTTTTTTTTAACTAATGGAAAAAAAGAAAGTAAAAAATAGTATTCAAATTTCATATGTTTACTTGGTAGTAAAACTAAGATGAAGACTCAGGTCTTCTGATTTCCAGTCTATTTTTTATTATTTATTTCTTTATGAAACCAGTACATTTTAAAAATAAACTTACCATTCCTTAATGTTCATAGTGATCATCACTGAGTTTGTGGGTTTTTTTTTGTGTGTGTGGTCCGCGGGCCTCTCACTGTTGTGGCCTCTCCCGTTGCGGAGCACAGGCTGCGGATATGCAGGCTCAGCGGCCGTGGCTCACGGGCCCAGCCGCTCCGCAGCATGTGGGATCTTCCCGGACCAGGGTACGAACCCGTGTCCCCTGCATCGGCAGGCGGACTCTCAACCACTGCACCACCGGGGAAGCCCACTGAGTTATTTTTAATACATTTTTTTCTACAGTACTTACTGAAACTCAAATTTTTTCATACATAATATATAGAAAAAAATTAAAACCATACAATAAAAATAGTTAATAGCTCAATTCTCAAAGACCTATTAGGAGTACTATTTCCTCATTTTAGCACAATATTAACAGTACATTTATATAGATGATACACAGTTTCACAGGACAGTGGATAATGCTACTACACAGCTGAAGAGAAGCTGGAGAGTGGAGTGTGAGCCACCTGGGAAGTAGCAGCTCTCCTGTTCCTGCTGGTGTTTGAACAGGAATGGGTTAGCAGGCCCTAGTTTAGTACTGTTGCTAACTCTTGCTGTAATGATTAGATGAACAAAGGAGAAGTGGCTTGTGCCAATCACTCTTGTGCCACAGTCAGACAATCATTTGTTGCCTTCAAGAGCTGACCACCAGTGCCTAGGAAGCAAAGTCACTGGTTAGGTCCAAGGCTACAGATTCTCTGCAATAACCACTGGACAGACTGTCAAGGCATAAAAAATAAGAGGAGCTTGAGGAATTTGGTATTAAACACTGACTTGTGTTTTTAGTGATAAAATAACAAACCAAGTTAAGATTGTGACATTTATTTAGTTCCAAGCCTAGGGAGAGCAAAGACTGGGAGAGCTGTATTAACCCACTAGTACAACGTTTATGAGTATCCTCATAAGGATAAAGAAGAGTGGTTTGTCCGGAGGATACAGGGCATTTGTAGATTCCTACACACAGAGAATTAGAGCGGTCACAACACAGTTGTTTGTCTTATTATTTCCCTTAGATTTTTTCTATTTTTTAATTGTCCAATTTTAAAAGCAGAAAAATAAAGAACTAGATGGCAGCAAAGGAACTATGCCTCCCGTATTTGAGGATGTTGCTGATATTCTAGTAAGACAGACAAGGTTGCCTTACCAGAAATGACTTGTAATAAATTCTAGGCACCAGGGTTTAGTACACTGATCAAGGCAGCACAGAAGGACTATACATATTTTTTGCAAAGAAAAGCCATATTCATGATTGAGCTTTGTTAGATATGTCCCCTAAATTTAATACTTTTTCCAGAGCTAAAACAGAAGAAACAACTCTGTTAGATTTAACCTTCAGATGTCTAGAACCTTCACCACAATACAAAGCAAAGTGATTATTTTCCTTTCTGTAATTAGCTATCCCTGCTATACTTTTTGAAAGGAAAAATCTCAAGCATGCTAGGCTTTCTGCCAATTTCATTTCTGGCATGGTTTGACTGATTTTAAGTTTACTGTTCTAATGATACTCAAGAGTTTTAAAATTCAGGCTCAGTAAATAGGACCTGAATATAGAGAAAAATTTATGTTGGAAAAAAGGAAATTTATCAGTGTGTTTGTTTATAAAAATTACAACTTACAGAAATTCTTTTCTAATCTTCAGTAGTTAACCATTTTTATGGAAACAACCAAGTATTAGTATATGACAGAACAGTGATGAAGTATGAGTTAGAACTATGCAGCCATTAGGTTTAGTGACTTTTCTTTGAAAGATAATTGAGATGAGTTTGTTGAGACAAACTGGTTTTATTATTGTCTCACTGAGACTTTAAATAACAGAGCTAAAGGTTTTTGTTTTCTAGTGTCTTACCAATAGCAGGCTCTCTATACCTTTGTGTCCTTTACTGAAGAGTCTTCATTTTGAGGTTATTTTTATCTGTTAATACAACGTTTACAGTTTAAGGGTTTGTCTTCAGAGCTTTCTTTAAAGGTTTTTATCTAGTTTAAATGGGGCTTTTTAGTATAAACTGAAGAGAAAGCATGCTTCAGTTGAAGATATCTTTTTTTTTTTCTCTATTAAGGTATTTCCTCAATTAATTGTAAAGAAAAGACTTGGCAGGAAATATAAAAAGCTTGTCTAAGATGCTGTTTTTGGACTTCCTCTTAAAACATAGATTTAGGGTTATGTCAATAAAACATGTGTGTTTATTCTTTCTATATATTTTTAAAAACTAGGCATTTCACAGGTGTACCATAAATGACTTTAAAACTGGGATCAATTTGAGGTGCAGTAAACAACTGGCATATGTGTCCTTTGAAATACGGCAGGATACAAGCACTTTATATGACTAAAAGACACATACTGTTAGCCAAGTCACCATGGAAGGAAAATCTATAAAATGTAAAAGGCAATGGAGAGAAATTGCAGGTGATTACTACCTTTGTAATAGGTTCACTGATATATACTGTCAGTAAGATTGGACAAATACCAATTGAATGAAACAATTAAAAAAAAGTTTCAAGTAGAAGCCTCTATAGATCGTTCCTATTTCTCCAAGTGTTTAAAAACAAAACAAAACAAAGGTATAGGGTAGGGAGGAGAATAAAACAATAATTAAAGTCTCTCCTGATGATCACAGTCAGGCCTGAATTAGTGACCTCACAGGTCAAGTGCAAAATCTCTAAGTACAGAACAGAAACCACAAAACAAGTATTTACTGAGCACCTACTAAGTAGCAGGAACTGTTCTAGGATTAAAAAAAAAAAAGGTGAGCAGGAAGGATAAGATAAGACTATGAAGGAGAGAGTAGAGTAGACTTTACATGCAATTATTAGGTCATGCAGAGAAGGAAAAAAAAAAAGAGGAGAAGCAACAATTAAACAAATATTAGAAGAAAATATTCCTGAGCTGAGAGAAGGCTTGAGGCTTCAGATTGAAAGAGCTCACAAGAGGTCCAGGAAGTGAGGGGGGAGGGGTAGACTTATCAGACATCTGATAAAATTAAGGAACTCTAAGGATAAAAAGGAAAAAAAAAAAACCCTCATAGTTGACAAGCTTTTAGCTATAAAGAACGAGTTCCCCACAAAGGGGAAAAAAATCAAAATGGTTTTATTATAAAATCCTAGTCTGCAATAATAGAAGCTAGAAGACAATGGATGTAATAGTTACAGGCTAATGAAAGAAAAGGACTACAACCCAAGAATCCTACCCAGCAAAATTACCATTTCCTCTGCTAGAGGAAAAGATGATATTCAATAACTAAAGTGCATCACCCAAATACATTACCTAAGGAAGATATAGTGCAGTTCACAATCTTTACCACTGTACATGTGGCCCTAAACAGGGGAATGGCTGGAAGCAAATGGTACATTCACAAGATGGAGTATTGTGAAGTTAATAAAAAGAATGACTTCGTGTTTGTAGCTGGGATTTCTTCTAAGACACGCAGACATGGAAATGAAGGATAGTTTATACTCAAATATCCCTAGAACCAGGAAGCATGGCACACCATGCCATGAAGAGCCACACGGGGAAGGACCAGGATCAGTCAGGAGGCAGAGAGGGAGAGGGTGCAGCATGGCCTAGAGTCTTTATTAACATTTTCTGTGGGAAGGAATGGGGGAGGCAGGGCAGGTACACTGAGTAAGTTTGGGATTGGATTTTTTTGTTGTTGTTGGGGGGATTGGATATTTTGAATAATTTCAGTAGACTGGGCTACAGGGCTGGTTCCTAGCTGCCTGGTACCTGGCTCTGGGGTGGGTTAGGGCAGGGAGAATACTGGCTCACGTGTGAGAATTTGATAAAGGGGATGGTTGGGGGTGTGGACTCCGGATTGGTTGTCTTGTATACTAAAGGCATGCTTCCAGGGGGGTCCTTTGCTATCTCTGGGAATTAGTTCTGGAAGGGGCAGTGTCACCAGGATCGATCAAGGATCCAAATGCCACAGTATCCAGGATACAGAAAATAAGAAAATAAGAAAATGTAGTCAATACGATTGGCCCTGTGATGCTCTGGCATCATATTAAGGAATCCCTAGGGGTGATACTAGTGGAGACTTTTAGCGAGCAGGGCATAAGTTGCACTAACACTGTAGAAAACATTTTACTAAGAGAGTAGAAAGGAAGAACACAAGTAGAGGTGTAAGGAGTCCTTGCAGGCCAGCCTATGACTAGATTTTCTATTTATATGGCATTAACCAAGACCCCAACCAAATTCTTGGGGTCTCCAACAATATCTAAGTGGAGTTGGAAAGTGTGCTAAAGGTATGATATATCAAGATAGCAGGTCCAGCAGTTGTTCTGTTGGACAGTATGAAATGATACATTAGTAAAGTATATGCAAGATTAGTGGGATTGTGTGTAACCAAGGAGAAAGAGTGGTTGTGGCGATCATGGTGGGAGGCACAAGGTGAGAGTAGGAAAATGCCTTGGGAACTAGGTAGTCCTCTCCCCAAAGTGCTGAGGGATTTGACTAATATGAGGCAAATGCCTCCAGGGAAAGCAATAATCTCCATTAATTTAGAACACAGATAGCAGTAACCTCTACTAGATTTCTCTTTAGGCACAGGTATGAGGGGTGTGCCTTTTGGCAAAGAACAAGGAGTAGGATCATGGGCTAGGCAGACAGTAGCTCAGAAATGTAATGGGATCCCTAATATCAAAGGAAGAAAAGCAAAAACGTCCTGTGTACAATTTGTGCCTTAGGAGAGGCAACCCATGTGTTGCTGGAAGCGAGGTTTTAGTGTCAGAGTGAAGTCATCTCCAATGATGGGCACTTGGAGTAGGAGATGCCCTCTGGGATACGGGGCTGGGGTATCCTTTCCCAGAGGGTATCCACTCGAGGTGATGTGGGGTCTCACATTTACCATGTTTGGGTCTTCAGACTGTAAATTAATGAAAGTATACAGACCAATAGCAATAAGACCAACAGTCAACAGGAAGATGAGCAGCTGCACTGAGAGGGCTTTTGTTTTTGGTGGAAGTTTCAGCTTAAATGGGTCCTCTCTCAGGTAGACAGCTGTCTAGTATATGGACAATTTGGTTAATGCGCCCCTTGATCTGGCCTCCAGCCCTTCTGGGATGAAGGAATGATAAAAGTTATAAAGATATGGGAAGACATTATAAAAAGGGTCTCATTTACAAGGAGTCTTTATATACACGGAGGCAATGCACATCCCCTTTAAATATAATGGGGAAAGAAAACTTTTAAAAGTTGGTGTGAGGTGTAAACTGGCCAAGGGGCCTTGAATTAAGAGAGATTAAGGCCTAGAGCAAGATAGAGACCCATTTAGGGGTCCATTTACCTGAGTGGAATTTGAAAAAGAGCTGTGTGAGACCATTATGTCTCTTAATTAAACTGGCTATCTGATACCTACAAGGGATGTGAAAGTTCTATTGAATACCTTTTCCAAGAGATTAGCATTGTGTATTTTTAGAAGAAAAATGTATATCTTAGTTATTAACAATAACATCTGTAACTCTAAAAGTAGTATGGCGTGCAATTGGAAAGGCCTTGTATTGTGGCCTAAATATATATGGAGATGTGTGATTTTGACTTATATTTTGGACATCTGTGAGGCAAGAGAGTCCCAGTTTTGTTAGTTTTTTTCTCCCTTAAAGGGACAATTTTAGGCAATGACCCAACAGTTTATAATAAATGTGAAATGAGGCTACTTGTTGGCCAGGGCATCCAGAAGTTTGGTTGAGTGTGTTGTTTCTTGGGTCCCATCCATTATTAGGGACATCCCTGGCTAAGAGATGGAAAACAGCAACATTTCATTGAGCTCCATCATGTATGATGGTTAGCAGTGCCATTTGCATAGTCTATGTATTCCCATTGCTGTTCATTCAGTTAATCCCAAGTGGATTCTGAGCAGCCAAGTGATCTGGGGGAGGGATGACATCCTCCAGCACCATGGCACTTAACAAGGGACTGAGGACAGGGGAAGCCACCTCCTCCTGCAGGTGGAATATGCCAGAGAGCTCAGGTTCGGCTCCATCCTGTCTAAAGAGGCCTTGGTAGCTGTGCTGAGTTTCTGGTGTATTGTTTCTACGACCCAACGCTTAACAAGCAGTTGGGTATGAAAGGTCACAGGCTCAGAGTATGTGAGAGCCTCTATTTTCCAGAGAGCTCAGCATGTATTTTATTTGTTGTTTTAATGGAGTATAGTATGAGGCTGAGAGGGCAGTTTCTTGCATCGTAAGCCCTTGGACAACTTAGGGCCATCCTACGTGGTCTAGAGATTCCAGGAGGTATGACAAGAGGTTGCCAAAATTTCCTTGGTGAAAGAGTCCTTCAGGGCACTAACGGGAGTACCTACTGATTTTAATTTGGAAGTAAAATTTGTAAATAAAGAATATGTTGCCTTCAGAACCCCCAAAGTACTAAAACATGTTGGACCTGTATACCTTAAATGTATATCAAATGAGTCTCCTTGGAGGAGGATGTCATCAATGTAACATCACACCTGTGCTCCTGGAAAAAGGTGGATGCAGTTGAGATCTTGTCTGCCTAGATTGTGATGGCAAAGCTGCTGAGGTACCCAATAGATAGTCTGGAAAAGGTGTGTTGTGTCTCTTTGAAGTGAAGGCGAACAGCAGCTAGAGGCTGGTGAAATAGGCACTGAACAGAACATGTTAGCCAAGTGTACAGGGGCAAAATATTTACAGGTTGTTGACTGAATAGAATCAGTAATTTCAATAATATTGGATATTCAAAACTACAATGAGGTACCATCTCACACTGGTCAGAATGACCATTATTAAAAAGTCTACAAATAATAAATGCTGGAGAGGGTGTGGAGAAAAGGGTCTCACACTATTGGTGGGAATGTAAACTGGTGCAGTCACTATGGAAAACAGTATGGAGGTTCCTCAAAAAACTAAAAATACAGTTGCCATATGATCCAGCAATCCCACTTCTGGGCATATACCCAGAGAAAACTATAATTCGAAAAGATACATGCACCCCTATGTTCATAGCAGCACTATTTACCTAAATGTCCATCTACAGATAAATGGATAAAGAAGATGTGGGATAAATAAATAAATATACACACAATTAAAAAGAATGAAATAATGCCATTTGCAGCAACATGGATGGACCTAGAGATTATCATACTAAGCAAAGTAAGTCAGAAAGAGATAGGCAAATACCATATGATATCACTCATATGTGAAATCTAAAATACAACACAAATGAACATATCTACAAAATAGAAACAGACTCACAGACATAGAGAACAGACTTGTGGTTGCCCAGGGGGAGGGGGGTGGGGGAGGGAAGTATTGGGAATTTGGGATTAGCAGATGCAAACTATTATATTTATAGGATGGATAAAATATAGGTCCTACTGTATAGCACAGGGAACTATATTCAATATACTGTGATAAACCACAATGAAAAAGAATATGAAAAAGAATATATATATGTATAACTGAGTCACTTTGCTGTACAGCAGAAATTAACACAACATTGTAAATCAATTATACTTTAATAAAATTTAAAAGAAATAACATTGGATATTGAGTATGGGGGCCCCAATGGATGGGACCACAACATTAACATTGTAGTAATCCATCATAAGGTGGCATTTTAATCTTATTGCTATATAAATTCTTTAATATATTCATTTAATATATAAATTTTGGATTTACAATTACATCAAATTATAAAACTTTGCTTTAATATTATATTTATGTATATATTATTCAATTACCTTTTATTTTCTGTTTTTGCTTTTAAATCATTAAGTAATCTACAATTAGCATTATGTTTGCTAGATTGGTGTTTGCTTAGTACCTAAGATTTAAAGTTCCTGTTTTTTTCTCCCCTTGAGCTTGTATCCACCTAAAGTGGCAGTCAGTTTTTCTGTTCTCTTCCTGTTTCAGGCTTTTGCACCCTGAAGGTGCAGTCTTTACTTTCTTTTTCTGGCTAATAAGAGGAAAAAAGGGAGGCTGAAGGGGCCAGGTGCTTCTGGGCAACTTACCCCCGGGATTGCCCCTGTCCATGGAATCATCAGTCCCTTCCTCACACTGCCACCTTTTTTTTAAAACTTACAGGATGGCTTGTACCTCTAGATGGCTAAAACTTTTCCTTTTTTTTTCTGTTGGGTGTTCACCTGATAAGCTCCTATTGGTCGCTAGTGGCCTCTCTGTAAGCAGCGCCCCCCCTTCTCTAGGGTGTCCTAATCAACCTTAGAGGGGCTAGGGTCTACATCTAGGAAAGCAACGGTGGCATCAACTTCACCTTTTACATTTTTTGTTTTGAGCATGAGACTCTTTGCATGTTGATAAGCAGCAGCTCTTATGAGGGCCCATATGCATGGACCAGGGCTTTGTATGTTTAAAATTAATTGGATCAACTCTTCAGGTCTTGGCGGGGGACATGCTGGAACCTGGTGCTCCTTTCCCCTCCTCTCCTTCTTCATTAAACACTGAGCCACGGTCTCCAGGGATGGGACCTCTTATACCCTACTAGTGTGGGGAACGGATTGCTTGCGACAGCAGGAAGCAGACATAGCAGAGAAGCTTGCGACCTGAACAATGCTTGTGGGGAGCCATGATCTCCTGAGAAGGCCCTCACACCAAACCCACAAATGGCCCACAGCACACAGGTGAGTGCTCAGGTGCAGCCATCTCCGACTACTTTGAGGAACAGGCTGAGATTTGACTCAGAAAAGCTCAGAGGGGAAAAGGAAAATGGTTTATGGATGCCTACAGGAACATGTAACGTTGCAGACATGAGGTACTGATAAGGCCTCACTGGTTGTTGGCGCTGCCCAGTCAGTGGATTAGACTCATCCCATGGCTCTAGGAGGGTAGTCATTCCACATCCCCAGCAGATGGACCTTTTCGAAATGTACCAGTTACCTATGTGTATTTGAAGTTTGGAGAAAGACTCCTTTTTTCTTAAAATTAAAAAAAAATTCCAATTTCAATAGCATTCTCAAAGATTGTTAAGAATCCTCACCAAGTGAGAAAAAGTGAGAGTAAAATGGTCAGGGCTTAAGAAGATCAACTATAAAGTAAACGTATGGAAAACGTTTGGCCAGAAAGGTCTGATATGAGGCCTAACACACACTTAAAAACTCAACAACTGTATACTTGGTATTCAAGCTCACAAAAACCTCTTTAACTAGCCTCCTATTGATAGAATCAGAAAGAAAGGGAATATAAGATTAGGTTCATGATAATCACTTGTGGGTATTGACACAAGAAGAGTGGAAAATAAAATAGAAATTTTATGACATTTCATGTTTAAGCCAAATTCCCTGCCAGGATATTTTCTGCTTTGATGAATGAAGTAGGACTTGGTCACATCTTAAACAGATTCATAGAAGAGTAGTTTAAGCTGCCATCTGATGCATTAAAATAAAGGAAACATGGTATTTTCCCTAAGTTAAATACCTCCTGTGATGCACTTTTTAGATTGTGGAAGGCAATGAGTTCAAGAAAATTTAACATAAAGCTAGACAACGGTTAAGTAAATGAAATCATTGCAAAAACGGAATACATAAATAATAATAAACAAATTTTGATGTTAACTTCTCAACTATACTTTTTGATATAATCCTCAGTAAAATCATTCTTGAAAGTGAAAATGAGCAAGGTGATGGTACAACCAGCAGAAGAAAGTCAGTGCTGATAACCTCTACGTGCTCATCCTCTAAGACTGCATCTTATTGTTCACACAATCTGCTCAAGTTCCCACAAGGGGGCTACCATGACCTGTCTCCTTCTACTACAGCTATACGGGCTGCGGCAGACAACAGCAACTGGGATCAAGGAGACATGTTCTGATTAAATAAACTATATGGAACTCTGTTGCAGGATTTCATGCAACTATTAACTTCATTTCAAAATAAAAGGAAAAAAACCACCCAAATTCAGGGCTAATTTAGCAGTCACTGGACAGTTAAAAAAATAAAACAGTCCTGTTTTAAAAGTTTCATCAATAGAGACAAAAAGGTACTAAGAATGATAGTCATCCTTCCTCATCACTGCTGCTCCAGGCATCTTCAAATGCTGGATTTAACTGTGCTCTGGTTGAAGTCTAAAAAAAAGGGGCAAAAAAGAAAGACTCAATTATTCTACCTCATAATTTTAGGCTCACAATATAGTTATGAAATATATCAGATAAAAAGCAACTAGATTATTTTTGAAGAAACTATATAATTGTTAATTTCAAACCAAAAGTTAACAAAAGAAACACCCCGCATACAATATAAAATAATGTAACTTCATTTTAAATAGACATATCAGACTTTATCTAAATTATCTGTTTCCTTCAAAGTAGTTACCTCATACACACACACAGACACGCACAGACACACAGACACAGAGACACACACACGCTGCTGCTGCTATTACTTAAGGCATTTTTACACCTCTTTGGAGTTACCTGGAGAAGAGGGCACATTAATATCCATGTGGCTAAGCCTGGACTCAGGTCTACAGTCTGACTTGAGAGCCCAAATTATTAATGTGAGCAACTTTTTACTGCTTGGATGGACCTGATTTTCATAAATAAGCAAATATCCACATGCGGGGAATAAGGTGTTCATCAGAGTAATATCATTTTTGGTATTAAGTGGTGAGGTTTATGTATGTATGTATGTATGTATGTATGTAGCTAGGAAAGCAGTTGAAAAAGACAGGTAAAATGTATTGGAAATGGTAACATTTTGTCATTAGCACATAGGTTTCCCTGGGAGATTTCTGTGAAAGAGAACATGCATTAGATGGTATTTATCTAAAATAACAAAACATCACAGTACTCTCACAACTTTAATAATAAACATAATCAGCAACAGAGGAATTTTAATTACCTGTGGTATTTCAAATCAATTCACTTGTCTGGGGAAATTTTTTGAATGGCTAACCTTCTTATTCTTTGGCAAATGATTAAAGGACTTTAAAATGATCTCTTTTTTGAGTATCTGGGCATTATGAGCCACGTGTGCTTCCTACTCTGCAGCTTTTATGTCTGCTGCCAGTTTGTTCAGACTCCAAATCCAATAATGTATTAGTTCTTAGATTATTCTTAAATTATCTTAGATATATTACCTTTTACAACATATAGCAATATTTTATGTTAAGGGTAGCCCCTACTGTATGTCTGAGAATGTTCATTTCCTTTTGATGAACATGATGATTTAGACTCTTAAAATTCAAACAATGATAACAGTAGAAAAAGTGGGTGTTTGCAGTAAATTCCCTAAGTATCAGCCAGGACAGTCAGAAAACAATATGTGAATTTAGGTATTCTTTACAGTTGTTAAAGCTTAGATCTGAGACCATTACTTAATCTAATGGTGGTATTGTCACCATTACTAAACCTAATACTGGCTATTGTCACTTAGTTGCACAAACAAAATTCCATTATACCTGGTGTCCAGATCCAAAACTATTACCAAACCTCAGCAAACTATTCACTTTCTAGTAGCAGTCCACTGATTTGCAAGAGTAGCATACTGAAGACTGTTCATTTATTCTTTCATCCAAGTGTTTACTGAATTTCCTACCTTTCTGGGTTTATAATTTAACTACCAAGTTAGGTTATTTAGTGACAGTTTATTTAAAGATGTATTATCCTTAGGGGTTAGGTGATTATTCTTCCCCACTCTAGCTCTAAAAGCCTTTAACTCTGCCTTAGATATCTATCCCAAAATGTCCCTGGGTAGATGAACCACACAAAGGCCATGCCTTCTAATTTCACTATGGAAGCCAAATATGTAACCTATTAAACATTTAAATTTCATTTTAAAAATCAACAGAGAAGCAAAATTATATTTTAATGTAAATTATTGTTGCTATGGTAAGCAAACAAAAATAAGTGAAAATTGGAAAGGCAGTTGCATATAAATTTTACTGTTATAGCAGTAAAGGATAACAATATGAATATATTACAGTATTATTAGAAGTACATTTTATTGTTAAAAAACACAAATAAAACATCTTACTTGTAATTGAAAGCTTCAGTAAAAATATTATATATGATGTGGTACACATATACTGTTTGAGACCTACTGATCAAGTTAACTACCATCTATTACTTCAGTTTTCTTTACAACATCTCCTCCTAGTGGACATTCTTTCTATGCTTGAACATATCCATCCAGCCTGCCTGTTCTACTGACAGATAGTTGTGAATGTTATGGAGACAGGGAAGCATGAGTTTAAAGGGGATATAGTTCAGGTCCATGTAACGGGAAGGAAGAACAAAACCAAACTGGACCATCTTCCATACATGCATCTTGATAAATTCTAAATTTCTTACTGGTAATTAGTGGAAAATCTTTATAGGTAGAATATAGGGTTGTCTCAATATAGCAAGTGATTATACATCTACACAAGTGGTAAATAAAACAGCTACATATTGTGTAACTGTCAAAATAAAGTAAGATTCTTGATGAGAGGTCAGATTTAAACTGTAATATAGTCACCCTAGAGATCTCAGCCAGGAAAAAGTGAGTAGGAGTTACATAGGCTTGCTTTGATTGTGACCAAATGTTAGGAAGAGGGGGCAAAAGGAAGGTAGATTCCTCAGAATATAACAAAACAGCCTGCCAATTAAATAATAGGATTTATGCTTAAAGACCATAAAACCTGCCCCTATTGCCCAATGCCCTTCAATTTCTTATGGTAGAACTAAGTTCCTCTTCTATCTTGGATATCAGAAGAAAACACCCCTAAGGGATTGTATCTTGGTTGATGGAGAAGTAAATCTTATCTCAAGGGTGGATTTGAAAGGAAACCTAAGAACAATTTTGCTTTGATGATTCTGATGTTTGAAGATATCATAAACTTGTCTCAGATCACTAATGAATGGCAGAACTGGGATTCAAACCCAGTTACCAGTATTACTATTATTTAGTTTACCTGAAACTACAGACAAAGTGAGTGTGTGAGTATGTGCATGTGTATGCTTTGTTTTGTGTTAAGTTGCCTCTCTGGGGAACTGCAGCAGTCCTTCATTTGATAGGTGAGATGAAAATACTTTTAAATATGAGTTAAATAGTAAATATACATGTAAGGAACAGGGTCTAGTGTAGACAGACTTCTCTATTGGGATCTGCATCGTGATCATATTCATGTTCTACCTACATTCACAGAAATCTTTCAAACTAAAATTTTGTGGAAATAATCTTAGCACTTACCATTTTATATTAATTTGAGAATGGTGCCTATCTTAAAGAATATATACAGTGCATTTTAAAAGGTAAGGTTTCATAGCTCTAAAGCTTAACTATAAAGCTAACCTATTTTTTGTGTACCTCTGTTTGATTTCTACTTGTTCAGCTTAACTTCCCATATACAAAAATTCTTCTAGATGGGGAGTTCAAACTATCACTGTAACTATATAATGAGGAAATAAACCATCAGAGTCACATACTCTCTTTATAAAATAAGCAATTTAGTTTTCTTCTAAATAATATCCTTTTTTCATACATAAGTCAAAGATGATTTTTTTTTTTTTTTTTTTGGCGCTGGCCTCTCACTGTTGTGGCCTCTCCTGTTGCGGAGCACAGGCTCCGGATGCGCAGGCTCAGCGGCCATGGCTCACGGGCCTAGCCGCTCCGTGGCATGTGGGATCTTCCCGGACCGGGGCACGAACCCATGTCCCCTGCATCGGCAGGTGGACTCTCAACCACTGCACCACCAGGGAAGCCCAAAGATGATTTATTTCTAGCTTTTTTTTTTTATAGTTTTCATTTGGTGAATGATTGTTAAACTTTCTAACATGGCCTATAGTATTATGAGTTGGATTTAATGTATATAGTAATTCCCAAACAGCAGGACACAGTAATTAAATAATAATGCAAAATCAATGGCTGAACCAAATTATTTGAACATATTAAGCTTTATACAAAAAAAATTCAGTATTTAAAGCAGGTGTACACTAAAACTAATCAAAGCCATAATAAATCAAATTAGACACATGATGAAATCTGGAAGACTTCACCTTTAGATAGCTTGACAAAAAAGTAAAAAAATTCAGAGGCTACTACCTAAGACCAGAAATCATGTCTTATTTATCTTTGTTTTCCCACCACATTTTTCAGGTTCTTTATTCACACTGTCATATTTGTACCAGTTTATGCTCTGAGATAGGCACTAACAGACTGCTGGTAGAAGTGTAAACTGATAAAATTTGATAGTGTGAATAAAGAACCTTAAACATGTCATACATGATAACTCAAGAGGTAACACTACTTCTAGGAATCTAACCAAAGAAGTAATCAGAAATGTAAATAATTTTTGAACAGATATTTACCTTGATGTGTTTATAATGATCAAAAGAAATGTCTTCCAATAGGAAAATATTTGAGTAAATTATGGTAAATAAATGACAGAATGCTATATTATTAAAAACAATATTTACAAATACTTATTAATGACATGGAAAAGTCTTAAGCAGGATGCTAAGCTGTATGTTCAAGCATAATATTAACCATGCTAAAAAGTATGCACAGGAAAAAACAAGAATGAATTAAATCAAAATGTTAATAGTAATTAATAAACTTCAGAAATTTATGTTCTTCTCTTAATATTTTTTTTAATTTTCCAAATATATTATAGAGGCAAATTATTTTTACAATCACAAAATAGCAAGAAATGCTTTAAAAGTTTCTCTCATATAAAGTAAATTAATAAAAACTTTTTTTATGATTTAGAAGTCACTGTTCAATTTGTATAAATAATATTTACCTCCTCATCATCAGGAACTGATTCATGTAAGGATGGTATCCAAGCAAGAATATTGCAGTCTCTGCTACCGCTATAAAGTTCCTATAACACAAAGCAAAGATGTAATTGTAGGTCACTTTAAAGCTGGTGCCAATCTGAAATAAATGACATCAATTTTTAAATGATTATTTCTTAGGTTAGATTAATTAAGATTAATTCTATTTCTACTCCCCAAAGAAACTGGGCTGATGTTTATTTCTGTTCGTTTAAGATGTAGTAAAGACTTGTTTTGTATTTAAAAATAGTATTATAATATGTTAACATGTTGCTAACATGTTAAAATTCACAAAAACAATCACTGTAATTTTTAATCAATCATAGTATCCTTTTTTTTTTTTTTTTTTTTTTTTTGCAGTACGCGGGCCTCTCTGTGCTGTGGCCTCTCCCATTGCGGAGCACAGGCTCCGTACGCGTAGGCTCAGCGGCCATGGCTCACGGGCCCAGCCGCTCCGCGGCATGTGGGATCTTCCCGGACCGGGGCACGAGCCCGTGTCCCCTGCATCGGCGGGTGGACTCTCAACCACTGCGCCACCAGGGAAGCCCCATAGTATCCATTTATTTCAAGTGTCAGAGAATGAGAAAAAAATGGAAGAAATAAATTTCGTCCTTTTCTGTCAATAACTGAGCTTTAATAAAGACTTCAATGAAGAAACCATACGAGTTTCTAGCTAAAATAGACCAAAAGTTCAAAAAAAGAACTCAACTAAAGAGCATTAAGACATATACGCCATGCTTGCTGAGAAGCTTATTTTATAAGCAGCTTGGGCTGATGCACAGTCAGTGTCAATGTCTTTATGGATATGCTGCCTGCACACGCTGAACAATGTTCATTCACCTCCCCACAAAACTTCAGAAATATGTTATATTGGCTAGTACTGAAAATATTCCTATGCGGCAGTGAAATAGATACGCTCCCATACAGAGGGTATAAATTGCTATAATCTTTTCAGAGAATGAAATCTCAACATGTGTCAGAAGTTTCTGTATGCATTTCTAGGAAGTCATGCCAAAGACACACATGAAATTCAAGGATATTATCATCAATATTATATTTATAATAACAAAAATAATAATTTTCCAAAAATTATTGTCTAGGGTAATGATTTCTAAATTTATGCTGCATTAATATGATGTGATATTACATAATCACTAAATTTATTTTTGAAGAATATTTAATAACAGCGGAAAATATTCATATTGTCAAGAGAAAGGAGCAGGATGTAAACCAAATAGTCATAGTGTGAAAAGAAAAAAACAGGATGTAAAATACTAGGTCAATTTTTTAAAAAGCTACTAAGCAAAGAGGAAGGGCTAAAAAGAAAAAACAGCAAAATGTTAAGTGGTTATAAACCTCTGACTGACTAAATGTTTATTTTTCTCACAAATATATTTCTACACAAATATTTCTAACACTATAACTTTTTTTTCCTGTTCTGGTATGAAATTATTTAGTTTTACTGTTACTCATCTCAAAAGCTATTTGAGGCATGGTACAATTAGTATTTTTCTAAAAAAAAAATGTAAAGGTTCTGGGTAAAGGGAAAATAAGATTATGAAGTGATTTATAGGAAATATAGATATAAAGAGAATTAAGTAAATTACATTTAGTTACACATTATCAGATTTCCTAAATGGAACAAAATTCTACAGACTGCACTGTTAAACCTAGAATGTATGGTTACACTAACTATGGATGATGCAAAGATATTTTCATATGCTCAGTGCCCTAGAGCAATTTAGTTTCCTGAGAAGATATATACCCAAGATACACTAAGGTCAG
This sequence comes from Lagenorhynchus albirostris, assembly GCF_949774975.1. Lineage (NCBI taxonomy): Eukaryota > Metazoa > Chordata > Mammalia > Artiodactyla > Delphinidae > Lagenorhynchus > Lagenorhynchus albirostris. The sequence goes on from NC_083097.1 coordinate 47,634,840, forward strand.
ATAACCTTGTCTTACGTTTCCTCATGATTAAATTCAGGTGATATATCTTTGCCAGGAATATCACACACTTTGATAATTTGATTAAGCTGATGTATGCCAGTCTTCTTCAAGGTAAAATTACTCATTTTACCTTTGTAATTAATATTTTGTAGGGTGCTACCTTGAGATTATGTAAATTCCTCATCAGACTTTCAATTTATTACTTACTAATAGCAGAATGGACTCATGGATCCCTATTTTAGTCAAAGAGAAATAATCAGTTATTATCATTATTTATTTTGATGTTGGGTATATATTTTCAAATTTTTACATTTATGATAGAATTACTATAAATATCAATTTTATTTTCAGATAGTGGGTTGTGTGTAACATGTAATTGGTTAAAAGGGTTCTGATGCTGAATGGAGGCAAAAATACTACTCTCCTTTACTTTTATAATTTAGATTTATAATTATTTTCCTTTTCAGAAATCATAATAGGGATAAGAGTTGGAAGCTTTCTGATGTAATGCAGTGATTCAAATCTTTCTTAGGGCACAGCACATATAGAAATGGTATTTGTCACACTTCCCTGGTGGTGTAGTGGTTAAGAATCCGCCTGCCAATGCAGGGGACACGGGTTCGAGCCCTGGTCCGGGAAGATCCCACATGCTGCGGAGCAACTAAGCCCAGACACCACAACTACTGAGCCCACGCAGCACAACTACTGAAGCCCATGCGCCTAGAGCCTGTCATTTGCAACAAGACAAGCCAGTGCAATGAGAAACCTGTGCACCACAACAAAGAGCAGCCCCTGCTCGCCACAACTAGAGAAAGTCTGCGCACAGCAACGAAGATCCAATGTAGCTAAATAAATAAATAAATAAATAAATAAATAAATAAATAAATAAAAGGAATGGTATTTGCCAGGAGGCAACTGGCCCCAGCTCTCTGGCTATCCTAGGCTTGTCCCAGCTATTCCAGGGACTGAAGGGAATCAAATATCTGGACATACTTTCAATACATTCTAGGAAGCTCTGATTTGGTGGAAAGCAACAACTGGTAGTCAGAATACCTGTGTTAAAATCTTGGCTGTGTCTCTAAGTGACTCTGGATAAGAAAAGAGGTACTGTATTCTAAGAATTTCTTTGAAGGGATAATCATGCTTTGTCAATCTACTTGCAGATTTAAGGCAAGTCACATCACCCCTCTGGTTGCCTTAGTAGCCTTTTCCCAGAAGTAACACTAAAAATATTTAATAATTGGTACATCAGGACACTGGCCAATCCGAAGAGATATTGGACATAGAGAGGGAGCAGGGTCTGAAGGTCCCTCTTAGTTACTGGGTCTAGGAGGCCCCAGGGAAGGGGGTGAAGCTGGAAGTCACTTAGGGGGCTTAGTATAACAGCTATGTAACAAACAGCAGGATATGAATTTGAGTATTTTAATAATGGATACTGCCATGCTGATGTGTGCTGGCTGAAAAACCAGCCCTGTATATCTTACTTCACAGCGTCAGACACAAATTAAGTAATGAGTATTAATGAATGAATGAATAAGGTGACAAATTCCCTCCTAGCTCTAATAACCCATAATATTCATTCTTTCAGTATTTAATTTTCATGAGCCTCATCTTCGTTATCTGCGATGCAGGGAAAATACCAACAATCTTGCTACATTAGGGACTCATTTAAAGGAGCATATGAGGTAATCTATGTAAATGTTCTATGAAAAAACCAATCTGCTCCATTGGTGAGATGAAAGAGAAATGTTAGGATGTTAAACAAAAACCATAGGTATTTAAGAAATTATGTAAGTTGCATCAACACTAAAGTAAACTTATTAGCCATTGGCAGAAAATAAGAAAAAAATAAAATTTCAGACATTCACACATACGTAAATCAAGATACAAAAACTATATTTTGAGATGAGACACATATGTTCCATTTTTTTCCCAAAAGCTCGTTTGCAAGAAATTATTTTAATTTGCCAGAGATTTTCAACTGCCAAATAAATGGAGCCCATATACAAAAGAAAGAATTTATCCCAGTCAAGTTGCACAGTATTATATTGATTCACAGAGACATCCTATGCCACCTAAAAAAAATCTATCCTCTATTTAATAAACTCTAGCTCAGATGTGGATAAAAAGTATAATTCCTTAGAATGAAATTGCAATTTACTCTTTTATATACAACTACTCTGGCAAGCTAGCTACCCGAACATTCTAAATTCCCCTAAATATCATTCTTACCTGGAAATTAGACTGAAATACACAGCAGTCAACACTTTTATAATGTCCCTTAAGCATAGTTATCAGTTCTCCTGAGTAAACTGTATAAACAGCAATGGTGCTACCATATGGTACAAAAACAAATTCTGAACTGCAGCCACAGGAGACAGTGAATTTCAATCCTTTTCTACTGTCATTACACACTTTTCCATAGTTCACCTGTAGGATGTAAAAGCATACAGTTACTTACTTAAATCTGAATTAAAAAGACAACAAAGATAGGAAAAAATATTTACTTAAAATATTCTACTATAGAAATCACTCTAGTAAGTCTAAAAAAAAAAAAGATCAATGTCCTAATAGGAATAAGGGCCAATGATATAAATGTACATTTCATATACGAGGGAAACACAAATAGCAAAAAGACCCACAAAAACAAATGTTCACATTTCAACTGTGATAGAAATAAAAATGCAAATTAAGGCAAACTTGAAGAATCATTTTAGACCATTTAGCAAAAATTTTAATAAACCATTGAGATACTCAATACTAGTGCAAGTGAGGTAAATGTGTAGGTGGCACCACAATTTGATCATTCTTTCTAATAAGACTAAATGGTTTATTATGCAACAAAATATAAAAGTATACTTTATGTATATGTATATATATACACACACACACACGTATATACTCCCTCCAGAAAAAAAATTAAATATATACACACATACATATATAATATATATATTTTTTTGGAGGGAGGATAACTTTTTTATTTATAACATTTAAATTATGATAAAATACACATAACATAAAATGTGCCATCTTAACCACAATTTAAGTGTACAGTTCAGTGACATTAAGTATATTCACATTGTTGTGCAACCATCACCACTATCCATTTTCCATCTTGCAAAACTGAAACTCTGTACCCTTTAAACAACAAAGACATTATTCCTTGACCTAGTAACTATTACTGGGAATTTATCTTAGGGAAATAATTAAACAGCAAAAAGGTACATGCTGAGAGGAATTCAATTCCACACTATCTAGAATGGCAAAGTAACTGAGAATAGATGTAAATTCCTAATAGTGTTATATTAACTCTGCAGTTTATATAGAAATTAAAAAAATCATAAGTATGAAAATTATGCAGAAAATAGGGATAAAAGTTAAGTATAAAAAAGCAAAGAACACAAATACTGTGTATACTACAATTGCAGCTTCTTATAAATAATTATATATTTGGGACAAAAACAAAAATTCTACACCTGTAAGTAAAAGATGTAAGACCAACAACATCAGCATCACCCGAGCAGTTAGAAACAAATTCTAGGCCCCATCGCAATCTACTGAACTAGAATCTTCATTTTAACAAGATCCCTAGATGTTCTGTAGGTCCATCAAAGTCTGAGAAGCTTGGGGATAAAGGTTTACTTCCTGGTGATAATTTAGATAAGAAGCTTAGGGTAAGTGTAAAACCAGTATCTAATCATTTAGGAATTATGAGCAAGCAGATCACCAATATCTCCCTTCACTATGGCTAATAATGGTGTTTAAACAGAGTGAGTGATTTGCCTTCTTCTTTTTCTAAAGGTTGGGTGGGAGTGTGTGTGTGTGTGTGTGTGTGTGTGTGTGTGTGTGTTTCTGTGTATAAACAAACACTGAGGCTCAAATGGATATATGCTGATAATTGTGGATACTACATTCGGCTTACCCACCCTCGAGGTTAACGTGTGACAGAAATGAGCATGTGTGTTCAACTATCTCAATGCAGCAGCGGAACAGTGAAATGTTAAAACATTAAACTTATAATCAGTAGACTTCGGTTTTTGAAACCCACTCCACCCCTCCTTTTTTTTTTTTTTTTGCCTCTTATGAGTAATGAATGATTTAACCTGTGAGTTTCATTCTTCTAATCTGTTAAAAGGAAATAACATCATTTACCAGAGCTATTGTGAAAAATAAAATGCAATAATGCAGGGACTTGCCTGGTGGCGCAGTGGTTAAGAATCCACACTCTCAATGCAGGGGGCCCGGGTTCAATCCCTGGTCAGGGAACTAGATCCCACAGGCATGCCGCAACTAAGAGTTTGCATGCCACAACTAAGGAGTCCGCCTGCCGCAACTAAGACCCAGTGCAACCAAATAAATATTTTTTAAAAAATGAAATAATGCATAAGAAAACACTTAGGATATAGAAGTATTCAGTGAGTCCTTAGATTAATTCCTATATATTTAAAAGAATAACATTCCCTCATTTGTGTCTTTTGATCCTCCATGCACAACAATTTGTAGAATAACACTGTGGGGTGGGGAGGTGGGGTGGAGAAAAAACACAAATCTCAACTAGCAATTCTCTGTTCCTCCTGGAAAAATTATGAACTGCTAGAATGTGATGGTCTTATTCACACATCAGAACACCTACCTACAAAACCTATTTTCTTTCCACTATACCACATTCCTTCCCAAATGTGAACTGGAAAGTGTTCAATGAGGTATAAATACTGAACCAGCTAATTAACTTTTGTCTTTGTCCTTAGGCGTTCCCCCTGCAATCCATCTTGTAACTTACTGTCCTATTAATCTTGGTAAATCACTGCTGTGATCAAATCACCTGTGGGCTCAAAACTATCAATATCTTTTCAATGCCTATGGAATGAAGTTCTAGTAACAGGTGAAGGAAAGGAGAGATCTACCAATTACTAAGTGCTTAGTGTCACACACTGTGCTAGGTGATTATCTAAGCTCCCCGTTTTATGACTATAAACACTTACCATAAAAAGCAGTATGTGACAAATATCATGCTATATATTATGAAAGTATTGAAGAAGAACAGGGTACTTTTGGTTATGATGTCTTAAAGGTGGTATGTACAGTCTTTGAAAAGATTCTGGTAGGGGAGGAAATTTTCATAGATGTGGGATAGGATGATGGCAAACACAGTTCCCTATCTTATGAATCCCTTTTATTGTCCCAGGAAATATATACATCTAGTCACTGAATAAATACCTACAGTGATGCCGAGATTCCGTCAAAAGGCAGCCCATTTCACTGTCAAACAACTATCAGCATAATTAATAATAATGACAGGTAATGTTTACTAAGTGTTAACATTTGCTGTAAGTATCAGACAATGTGTTAAATATTTTACATGCATTATTTCATATAATATGCAAAACAATATTATGAGATAGGTAGCATTATTAAACAAAAAGAAAACACTTAGAAAGGTTAAGTATTTCGATCAAGGTCTCTTGGCTAGTAAGTGACAGAATCAGAAACTGAAATCTAGACTATACTAACAAAAAAGCACTGTGCCACACTGTGGTAAATTATTTTTCTTTAATTCCACTAAGTGATAATCACAGTCTACTGTAATACAAGTGAGTACTGGGTACTCTGGAAGCAGGTAAGCTAGACTAGAGGAGTTAAAAAGAGATTGTGCCTGAAATGAATCTTGAAAGCTGAGAAGCAGCTAGGACAGGAAGGAGGAGACGGTATTCCAAAGCAAAGGCAGCAGTCGACGCAAAGAATGGAAGGGTGAGAGAGCATATATTTAAAGACCTTTAAGTAGCTCAGTATGGCTAAGGACATGGGAAAAAATGGGGAAGTGGCAAGATATAAAGCTAGTGAGTTAGAAGGGACAGCTTATGAAGGCCTTGTGCACAACAGGCAAAAATATTCAGTTTTCATAACCTGAAAGTTTACTGAGGAAACACTTTCACTGGGAGATGAGTTTGGGAAAAGTTAGACGGACGTTAGAGTAATTAAAGAGAGACCATGAGGGCCCAAAGTGAGGCTGGAAGGGAAGAGAGCTAAGAAATAAATTATGAAGAAACAATTAAGAGGACTTGTAAATGATTTAATAGCTGGGATAAGGGAAGGGAAGAAAAAAGGATAGACTCCCACCTTCTAGCCATTGGTGACTGGGTGAATGATAACACCAATAACTAAAACAGTAAACACCAGAATAGCTATTTTAAAATTTTGTTGCTGTGCCAAAAGCTGTCTCTCTGTGAATTTTCCCTGTAGGTAGAGTTTTCTGTACTCTAAGGGAATGGTTTCCAGAGTGCAGTTGGCACCTCAAAGAGTCTGTAAGATGATCCATTAAGGTATGAGGGGAAAATATGAGAATTTCTATTTCATTTTTAACTAAAAAATAAGAAATTAAGCTTTAATAAAATACATAGACTCACAACAGTACGTGTATATAATTTATAAATAATTATACATATATTGGAAGCATGTACTTATACATTTTTCTTAAATTATAAGGGTGCTACCAATAAGGCAACACCATACAATAAAAAGTTATCATTTATGATATGCCTATTATTTAGCAGGTACAGTACTACTCTTAACATACTTCCATTTTGCCCTTACAATTACTGTTTAGGTACCTAATAATCCTGATTTACAAGATGGAGACACTGAAACTCTGACCATAGTCCTTCATGATCTCACCTTAAATAAATTGCCTACTACCCAAATTACTAAATGGCAGGGCTGAAATTTGCTTACTATTCTGTCTGACAGCACTTTAAGTGTTTGAATACAGTGTGCTTCCCCTGAGAGTTACTTTTTCTGGGATCAATGTCCCAATTCCTTTAAGTGTTCTTTGTAGGTGAGTTTCTGGGCCACTTTAGTATTTTTGCATGAATGACTTTTCCTTTGATCAAGTCCTTTTTAAAATGTATTATCCATTCTAAACACACTATTCAAAATATGGGCTTACTAGCAAACATCCATAGAGTATGAGTATCACCACCTTCAAGATGGAGAGAAAAATGGAATAAAATCACATTAACAATTTATGTATGTACTCAATACCATTTATTTCTATCACATTCACCTTTGATGCACATGTAACCTACTTTTCCAAAATGACCCTGTCACTTCTCCACGCAAAAGCCTTGAGTGGCTTTCTATCTCACGCATAGAAAAAGCCGAAGCCCTTACCAAGGGCTACAAGCCTGTAAGCTCTGGTATCCTCTTCCTTCTGTTGCTTATCTCCTATTACTCTCCCCTTTGCTTACTCTAGTCTAACACAAGAGCCACATACATGCTCCTTGGGTATCCCAAGCATGCTCCTGCCTCAGGGTCTTTGTACTTTCTTTCTTCCTCTTCCTGGAATGCTCTCCCTCCCAGATGTTGGATGGCTCACTCCTTCATTTCCTTAAGGCCAAATGTCATCTTCTGAGTCAGACCTAGCCTGACAGCCCTAGGTAAAACATCAACTCCAGCTTCTTAATATTTTCTATGCTCCCTTCCTTGCTTTGCTTTTCTTTATAGTACTTACTGCACCGAGTATATATTTTACCGATTCATCCATCCATCCATTCATTGATTGATGGATGTCTTTCTTTCTCTCCCTGGAACGTAAGCTCCACAAGGATAGAACTTTTCTATGTTTTGTCTATTCCTGTATAATACTGCCTGGAAAATAGGAAGTACTCAATAAATTCTTATTAAACAAATGAATAAAATGAGAAAAAGGAAGGTGTGACCTGATTAGGGACATGGTACAATATAATGAGTGGGAGATTCTAAATTAAAATTTGCAATGTCTGAGTTTTTAGCCTGAGACACGATGGAGAAGCGTTTCATAAAGAATAAGAGGGATTAGCAAACCCTAAAGTAATCTGGCACAAACAATTCTGACCTTAAAGTTAGTTTTTAATAATAAAAGTGATACCTAGAATATCTAAGAGAGAATTAGCTAGAAAGGATGATTAAAGAAAGGAATATGATTAATATTAATATGAACCTTAAGGTAGTTAATAAATGCTTTAAGGGGTCTGGGTATAATCAGCATTATGGCAAGAGTAGAATCTAGAGTCAAACTCTGTTGCTTTCTAGCTATGTAAATTCAGGCAAGTTACCTAATTTTATGTCTTATTTTCCTCATGCGTAAAATGGGTGTTAGAAGAGTAACACCCTTCAGAGTGTTGATGTGGTGATTAAACACCACCATGTATACTCTGGCACATATATTAAATGTTAATTTTTATTAGCGTAGTAAATGGCACATAAGCTCTCAATAAATATTAACTATTAGTATTATTGCCAAATTATAAACTTTTGGTAGCTTATTCTGAAAGTGACTAAACCAGAGGTACAATCTGGTAAGGACTATAACATAAATTTTTAAAAAGACTAAAAATTAATTACCACATAAGAATCTAGCACTTGTATGGAGAGGGTGTGGAGAAAAGGGAGCCCTTCCCCACTGTTGGTGGAAATGTAAATTGGTGCAGCCACTATGGAAAACAGTATGGAGGTTCCTTAAAAAACTGAAAATAGAGTTACCATATGATCCAGCAATCCCACTCCTGGGCATATAATGGGAAAAGATGAAAACTCTAATTAGAAAAGATACATGCAGGCTTCCCTGGTGGCGCAGTGGTTAAGAATCCGCCTGCTAATGCAGGGGACATGGGTTTGAGCTCTGGCCAGGAAGATCCTACATGCTGTGGAGCAACTAAGCCTGTGCGCCGCATCTATGGAGCCTGCGCTCTAGAGCCCGTGAGCCACAACTACTGAGCCTGCATGCTGCAACTACTGAAGCCTGTGTGCCTAGAGCCCATGCTCCACAACAAGAGAAGCCACTGCAATATGAAGCCCACACACCACAACGAAGAGTAGTCCCGGCTTGCCGCAACTAGAGAAAGACCACACAGCAATGAAGGGCCAATGCAGCCAAAGATAAAATAAATAAAAATTAAAAAAAAAATAAAAAAGAATTAAAAAAAGAAAGAAACATGCAACCCAATGTTCATGGTGGCACTATTTACAATAGCCAAGACACAGAAGCAACCTAGATGTCCATCGACAGATGAATGGATAAAGAAGATGTAGTATATATATACAATGGAATATTACTCAGCCATAAAAAAGAATGAAATAATGCCATTTGCAGCAACATGGATGGACCTAGAGATTATCATACTAAGTGAAGTGAGTCAGAGAAAGACAAATATTATATGATATCATTTATAGGCAGAATCTAAAAACTAGTACAAATGAACTTATTTACAAAACAGAAACAGACTCACAGACATAGAAAACAAACCCATGGTTACCTAAGGGGAAGGTGAGGGGATAAATTAGTTGTATGGTATTAACAGATACACATTACCATATATAAAATATATAAACAACAAGGATTTACTGTATAGCCAGGAAACAATATTCAGTATCTTGTAATAACCTATAAAGGAAGAGAATTGAAAAAAAAAGATATACACATATACATATGTATAACTGAATCACTTTGCTGTACACCTGAAAGTAACACAATACTGTAAATCAACTATACTTCAATTAAAAAAAAAAGAATCTAGCACTTTTAGAACACATCTATTCCAATTACCATATGTTTTCATACTATAACATTCATTTTGGATTTTTATTTATTTATTTATTTATTTATTTATGGATGGCTGCGTTTGGTCTTCATTGCTGCGTGTGGGCTTTCTTAGTTGCACTGAGTGGGGGCTACTCTTCATTGTGGTGCGCGGGCTTCTCACTGTGGTGGCTTCTCTTGTTGTGGAGCATGGGCTCTAGGCACGTGGGCTTCAGTAGTTGCAGCACGCAGGCTCAGTAGTTGTGGCGCACGGGTTCTAGAGCGCAGGCTCAGTAGTTGTGGCGCACGGGCTTAGTTACTCTGCGGCATGTGGGATCTTCCTGTACCAGGGATAGAACCCGTGTCCCCTGCATTGGCAGGTGGATTCTTAACCACTGCGCCACCAGGGAAGTCCCTCATTTTGGATTTTGTTTAAAAGTCAGATATAGTATAAAATTTGACTAACTTTATAGCTTTAATTTATATCAGTTGTTCTCAATCTTTTATTCTTCTACAATATACTTGAGAGAGATGGCACGCTCCCATTGTACACAGTGGCTCAGTAGAGCAATGATTCTACACTAAGTGGGGAGAATGTGGTGGGGTGAGGTGGGGCGGGTTGTCCTGAGTTGAGAATTACTAGTTCACATAATGGAAAAATATTATATAAAGAAAGCTGTGATTCAGAGGCAAGAAACAAAGTCAAATTTACAGAAAAACACCAAGTGTTAAGTCACAGATTCATTTCTTTAATGTAGATCCAAAACATTCAAGGTACTTAAAATGTCTTACTAGTGTGTTTTCTCCATTGGAACTATTCCAGAGCCTCATTCGATTATCTGTACCAACAGTGAGGAGGTGAAGCCCATCACTTGTAAAACATAAGCCATTAACTTTCCCATTATGAGCAGTGTTTGCTGCAATGAAAAACACAATTCAGTTTATCTGTTCTTATAAATTCAACACACACTTAATGCTTGATGATATAGTTATTTAAACATATTAAAGGAAAACTATCTGAATTATCTAAATATAAGTTGATTATATTTAAAACTAATCATCCCTTTGGATTACTTGAACATAAGCTATATAAATTAGAACCATAAAAGCAGAGGAAAATAGGAAAAGCAAAGGGAGAAAATCCTGCCAAATATAATTTTTCTTCAGAGAGTAAGTTGTGCTATCAAACTCAATTAACTGCATAAACTTACCACTAAAATTTTAAATTGAAAATTAAACTTCTTATATATTATTTCCATTTGCAATCTAAAAATCATTCCATGGACTATTAAAAATCAATAATACTAAAAAAAAGAAAAAAAATCAATAATACTAGTATTTGCCACTTAAAGAAGTGTTATAGTCTCAATCAAAATTTATATTACTTTTAAAATGAACAGGTTTGAGAAAGCGTAATTCTCAATAACCTGATTAATTTAATTTAAAAGATTATTAAAACAATCATAGGTTTTATATAGTTCAACCTAATGTACTTCTGGTCCAAATTTAATTCTGAATCAGAATTTTAACGTACACAGAAATTAAATTCCATTATAAAAATGCAATCGAGGTACTTTGTCACCTGGATTGCAGTGGACTCAAATTAAACACAACTTGCAAATTTTGTGACAAAATGGACACAAAATATTACCATTTCTTTAATTTACTGTAACTTCCTAAATTGCACTGAATTTGTATTAGTTGGCCTCATGTGAGGAAAAAAATAAAATGACAAGTTAATCCAGAAAAGTTTCTACATTCAAAAATTCAGGGGCAGAAGAAATGCCATACTTACTTGTATCTTTTAGTTTCTTTATTTTTATTTTTTTAAAGGCCACGCCACACAGCATGCAGGATCTAGTTCCCTGACCAGGGATCAAACCTGGGCCCCCTGCATTGTGAGCACAGACTCTTACCCACTGGACCATCAGGGAAGTCCCCTTACTTGTATCTTAAAGAAAGACAACCATAACTTATATATACTACCAAATGTAAAATAGACAGCTAGTGGGAAGCAGCCGCATAGCACACAGGGAGATCAGCTCGGTGCTTTGTGACTACCTAGAGGGGTGGAGTAGGGAGGGTGAGAGGGAGACGCAAGAGGGAGGAGATATGGGGATGTATGTATAGCTGATTCACTTTGCTATAAAGAAGAAACTAACACACCATTGTAAAGCAATTATACTCCAATAAAGATGTTAAAAATTAAAAAAAAATTTTTAAAAAGAAAAAAAAAGCTCACTGGAATCCTTAGAAAAAAAAAAAGAAAAAAAAAGACAACCATAATTTAGTTGATGTAAATTTAGAAACTGATTTGTTGTGAATGCCTTTTTAAAAAAAACATAAAATCTACAATTTGTCAACATACATTTATTATTTGGTTTCAATTCAAAAATTTCAATATAAAAATACTATCAATGCCATATTTCTATATTAATGTGTTTTTCATTACCTGATTCAACTGCTTGTGACTTTTCCCCATTATGCTGATCAAGAGTAATCAAACATCCTGATGCTCTCCTCACATCCCATAATTTTGCTTTACTGTCAGCACTGAGAAGACATAAATGTTACATTAACATGTATAGCTAGGATAATAACTGTACTCCTCACCCACCTTTCCAGTATTATGGCATACAGAGGTCTCAGTATATTAGCACAAATGTATTTGTACATTTGGATGGTTGTACTTTTGCCTTTCCAGCAAATATTCAATAGTCAATAGTAGCACAAAGAAGTGAAAAAATAGAAAAAAAAAAAAAGTAAATCACAAGGATGGAATTCTGCTGTTTCTTGTTGTTTTTAATGACATGAGCATCTTCCTCTCCAAAGACTAGACAGGCTTAGAGCTTTGTTCCTTGGCAAATGTGTTACTATATCTGTTCTACTGTTTGTTATTCAAATGTTGCCTAGATAATCAAGCAGTGAACTAATTTCACTTTGCTTAAGAATCCATTTGTAGGAATATGGTTTTTCTTTTTTTATGAAAAAAATTAAGAATAAGGTGAATCATAAGGACAAAATATTTTTATTTGGTTTCCTGTACTCAAATCAATCTTTGCCAGATATACAAGAAATAAATTTAATGTCTCCTCGAAATTCGACACTTATTTTCATTTTATTTCAAGTGAAACGAAAAAAGGTAAAACCATGATCATATATCAATTTCAGCTTCTAAACTACTACTAAAGAAAATATAAATCAGTTCAACTGATGCTATCATATCCTCACAAAGCCCTCAATAATATTCTAACCTGTTGGGTTTATCCAGGTCATTTTAATTAGAAAGAGTATTACGCTGCATTTTATAAGCTTATTTCTCATTTATAAACCTTTAAAAAAATATCTATACAGGGTTTATCTCTTCCCATAACTTTGGTTATTTTCACAGATCACCATCAAACGTAGGCAATTAGAATAGTCGGCAAAAAGTTAGCATTTTCCATTCTCAATTTGGTTTTCTTTCTTTCCAGCTGGGGTCTGAGGACTTAAGTCTCTTCTGAAACAGATTAGATATGCACATAACTAACTCCTAACATTGATTACTAGGTCCATTGTAGTACTGATTCAAATTCCTGGGGTACTCTGAGAATTGAAAGCCTCAGTTTCCCTCCTGATTTGAGGAAAACCAAATTAGAAACAAACAATGTAAATCCAGTCTAGCATGGACCCACAAGTAGTGCCTAGCTCCTCACCTTCACACCTCTTTGGCCAGCCTTCTTATGGCTACATTCTAGACTTTGTTCTACTTCAGAAATCATAAATTTCAATGTCACATTCTGCAAACTACTAACAGAAGCTTCTATGAGGAATAGACTGTGACAGAGAGGAAGGGCTGGCTGCTATACAAATATTGAGACATTTCTTTATAAGACTAATAAAAGTAGTTTTTGTAATAATTCTTCTGCAAAAAGTTTTATTAAAATGTCTATATCAAAATTTGATTACTACTTCCTGTCCCTTCAGTTTTTAAATTTTCTTATCAACGCTCATGCTTGTATCTCATTAGGTCCTTGATCCTTCCTATAAGCCTTTTGGTGATTTTATTTCCTTCCTTATACCTGTGACTTGAACGATTTTTAGACAATTGTTAAGTCTGTGTCATTCAATGTTTTGATTTCTGTGGCTTAGTACAGCTGTGGGCTACACCTTTGATAGAGCACAAAATACTGACCAGCAATCCTATGTGCCCTTAATCAGCTCCTTCTTCCATTCATTAAAACTGTTATTCCAAATCTTTAACTACCTTCCCTGAAAATTGCATCCCATTCCAGTATTTTCAATAGATGACATCAAGTTCTACTCACTAAAAAACAACAGAGGCCACTGGGTTCACATTTCTTGAGCTTCTCTGCCAAAGTCACAAATTTAATTGTATTCATGCCTTTTTCCTCCTTCCATTTAGTCTCATGATGCCCTTCATGTGTCAAATCAGTGTCCCCTTCTATTGGGACCCTTGATATTACCCTCTCTTGTCTAGTCAAGGTCCTGATGTACCAATTATTTCCTCCATTTCTTCCTTTTTTAAAAAAAATTAATTAATTAATTTATGACTGCGTAGGGTCCTTTCTGCTGCACGTGGGCTTTCTCTAGATGCAGCGAGCAGGGTCTACTCTTCGTTATGGTGCATGGGCTTCTCATTGTGGTGGCTTCTCTTGCTGTGGAGCACAGGCTCTAGGCACACAGGCTTCAGTAGTTGCAGCACGCAGACTCAGCAGTTGCAGCACATGGGCCCTAGCGTGTGCGGGTTTCAGTAGTTGTGGCGTGCGGGCTTCAGGAATTGTGGCTCATGGGCTCTAGAGTGCAGGCTCAGTAGCTGTGGAGCATGGGCTTAGTTGCTCTGCAGCATGTGGGATCTTCCCAGACCAGGGCTCAAATCTGTGTCCCCTGCATTGGCAGGCAGATTCTTAACCATTGCGCCACTGGGGAAGTCACCCCTTCATTTCTTATCTTCACTAATTTCTCTCCAGCGATACTTTTCCGTCAGCATTTAAATATGTAAGACTCTTCCTTTCAGCAAACAAAACCCCCAACCCCCTTGATCCTCAAGAGTTAAGTGCTTTTAACACAACACTGTAAAACAACTATACCCCAATTAAAAAAAAAAAAAAAGAAAAGAAAAAGAGTTAAGTGCTCTTGTTCTTTTTTCCCATATTATACCTACCAGAGACATATCTCTATTAAAGCATTTTTCAGGATGTTCTGAAATCACTGATTTTTCTGACTATACCCCCTCATTAGACTATTACCTTCTTGAAAGGACTACGCCTGTGTTACCTCTGTGTCCCTAGCACAATGCTTGGCACATGACAGGAGTCATTAAATGTTAGTAAACTGAATCAATGAGTGGATGAATGTGCTGAATCAGATTCAAAATAATTTTGGGTTAAAGAAAATGAATTAAAATGCTACTATTCTTAAATTGACAGTGTTACACTTTTGTAAGCAAAAATGACACAACACAGTTGTTTCATGGGTAGTACTAGTAGATTTGCATTGCTACATAGATTCTGTTGTTTTCTCTGTTTTACAAAGTAAGCACCTTCAAGATAGATAGTCAGGATTAAGATTATGATGCAAAGGAAGATTTCTTTTGGTGATATGAATTAAAATCTGTAACTCAATTATCTTATTTTCTAGGACCTACTTAGCAACTAAATATGCGTCTAACATAAAAACAGTCTTTCCAAAATGCTTATCATTAATTATTAACTTCAAAACCAAATAATTTGCATTTTACCTTGCAGTTGCCAAGATATACTCATAACGCGGTGACCAGGAAACTGCCAATATTTCTTGTCTGTGACCTGCAAAACAACTGTATAAAATGACTTGCAAAATATTTGAAAAAAATCAAAAGATACAGTGCAATTAATTTTGTTGGATTATGAAGAAAGCATAGACTAAATCTTAAAAATAAATTGATACAATCATGATTTTTTTCACATTTATAATAATCTATATTTAAATATTAATGTGAAGTCTATGGGGCATTTCTCACAATGCTATTTTATTATAAAAGGTCTGGGTTTGCTTTGGAAAAAACATTCAGAGCAAGTGAGTCTGTCTTTTCAAATACAGGTGTTAGCCTAGCAAGTCTATCCATTAATAAGTGATATAGCTCAAGCTTACTTACTTATCTCTACAACAAAATCCCTGCAACAAACCACCATACAAGATAAACATTCTAAAGAATAAAAATGTTCTCTAAGTTTTCAGAAAGTTATAACAGAAAAAAATTATTTTAAATCATGATTGTAAAAGGTATTTATATAAAAATTTTTATCTAGAAAGCACAAGTGGTAAGTTGATAGGATAAGTGATTTCAGCATTTTAATTCACTTCTACCTAACTAAACTATTCAAATCATATATTTTCATCTACCTAGCTTATATTCATAGAAATTCATGATAATGTAAAACAAATGTTATCCATCTCACCAAGTTTTCCTGATATATTTATTATGTGTTTCTCAGAGATGAATAAAAATAGTATATCTGAATTACATCCTATTTTTTCACTGTTTAGAATTAGATGATCTAATACTAATAAAAAAGTAGCAAAAATAATTTAAGCTAGTAAAACTTTACCGAAGTATTATTTCAATACCTTTTTCTAAAATATTTTTATTGAGAAAAGAAGCACCTAAATATTAAGAATGTTTACTCAGCCAGAACAATATTAAAAAAATGCTCATGGAGACAAATGTACTGATGTAAGTTTCATAAGTAGTTCATTTTTTTCAATGTAGAAATAACACACGGTTTTTGAGTTAGACTTTCTATATTCTTTGAGCTTCCCCTTGGCTACTGTACATAAAAATGTCTCCTCAATAGTTTAGTTTTATAACAATAATGCACAAAAGGATCTTTAATTCCCTGCTGACTTCTAACAACTAGCACAAAATACATCAGTCATGTCACTTATAAAGAATACATTGTTAATAATGTTTCATTTTGTTGAATGGTTTACTCAAAGTAGTTGTTGTTTCAAATACCCTGTAGAATGTGGGAACAGGATCCAGACTTTAAGTCACAAAGTTGTACTTTGGGCCCTCTAGTACCAACTGTAAAAACAAAACAAAAAAAATAGTTTAAGATAATTTTACTATAAATCATCACCGAAAGGAAACAAGAAACTACCCTATGAGTCATGACATACTCACTGTATCCATGCAGAAATATAAAAATGTATGCTAATAATATACTTTAAATAGTTATTAATGTTTATAACTAGAAAAATTCATTTTATTTTAATAGCTTAGCTTTTCCATGGTAATGATATACTTCTAATCACTAGTAACAGATTCACAGAAACTCTGGACACAGACTGAGTGGACCCCAAAGACAAGTTAGTGCCCAAACTCTTTAAAGATGAAGCAGCTGACTGATGTCTGGAGATGAAGAGATTCATGAAGTGCCACAGAAATAATATCACAGGGATCTGATACCAGATACCAGAAAGACATTTTTTCTTCTTCACACATGAAAATTTTTGTTGCAGGTGCTTTCATAAAAATGGCTGTTTAATTTGAATCACACATTCTAGAGAAAAGGAAATCATTTCCTTGTTTTACTGTGTCAAAATGAAAAAGCTGCCAAATTTTGTTCACGTAAAATCTTTGAAACTTTGGTGATTTAAAAGTAACTCTTTCATGTACCACAATGTTCATTGCAGCTCTATTTACAATAGTCAGGATATGGAAGCAACCTAAGTGTCCATCGACAGATGAATGGATAAAGAAGATGTGGCACATATATACAATGGAATATCACTCAGCCATAAAAAGAAACAAAATTGAGTTATTTGTAGTGAGGCGGATGGACATAGAGTCTGTCATACAGAGTGAAGTAAGTCAGAAAGAGAGAAACAAATACCGTATGTTAACACATATATATGTAATCTAAAAAAAAGAAAAAAAAAGGTTCTGAAGAACGTAAGGGGAGGACAGGAATAAAGACACAGATGTACAGAATGGACTTGAGGACATGGGGATGGGAAGGGTAAGCTGGGACGAAGTGAGAGAGTGGCATGGACTTATATACACTACCAAATGTAAAACAGATAGCTAGTGGGAAGCAGCTGCATAGCACAGGGAGATCAGCTCGGTGCTTTGTGACCACCTAGAGAGGTGTGATAGGGAGGGTGGGAGGGAGACGCAAGAGGGAGGGGATATTGGGATATATGTATAGCTGATTCACTTTGTTATAAAGCAGAAACTAACACACCATTGTAAAGCAATTATACTCCAATAAAGATGTTAAAAATTAAAAAAAAAAGTAACTCTTAAGGGAACAGAAATGTGCTTTCTTAATCTTTGAATCCTAGCCACTTTGAAACCTAGCACAGTGCCCAACTTGTACAATATCCGTTAAACTGAATACAAAGAGTAATACACACTTTTTTTTTAAAGAATTGTGATCTTCATCAGGGTTAAAATGTTTATATCAAAACTAACTAGATATTAAAAGGGAGAAAGCTTTCAATATGTTAAAAAACAACATATGTACAAACCTGCTACCAAACAGTGCTTGGTGGCAACTGGAGACATATGATGACTATAAACTGTTTCTTCAAAATTAAATACATCTGCAATCTGATAATCAAAAGACATTTAAAATAAGTGTAAGTTCTAATTACAATCACAAAAGCAACAAATTTTCTATTTACTTATTTTCACAGTTAGCAATTTTTTAATTGGCTGTTAGCAATTTATTTATTTTTCTTTAATAAATCTCAGAGATCAAGACAAGACAACCACTTGGTTCACCATCTTCCCTTCCGCTCCATTCTGAGGGACTTCAGCATCTACACAGATGATCTAGCCAGTACTCTGCCTCTCAGTGCCATACAACCTCAGCTACCACACCCAGGACATTCTCATCACCTAGAACTCCTTTTCCTTTGAAATCACCTATTTCAGTTATATATGACCAAATTTTATATCATTCCAGGTCCCCCCACCAAGCTACCTACAAGACACCCCAATAAAGCCCAGAAGTCCTATCAGTTCCTTTCTTCACTTCTTTTCCTTCTTCAGCTTGGATTCCAAGTTTCAATGCTTCAACTGCCAATATCTTTTATGTTATCATTGCATTTGTCAAGACCTCAACCTGACTCCAAATGTCTGCCTTCCGTGTACCTATATCCAGGTTTAACTACACCAGAGGTCAGCAAACTTCTGTAAAGGGTCAGATTGCAGGCTTTGAGAACCAACTACTCATTTCTGTCACTGTAGTGTCAAAGTTGCCATAGACAATAAATGAGCATGTCTGTGTTACAGTAACACTTTTTTTTTTTTTTTTTTTTACAAAAAGAGTCCATGAGAAGCCTTGGCCCAGAGCCTAGACTTGGCCTATGGGCCGCAGTTAGTTGACCTCTGCCCTATCCAGGTGAAGAAAATCTTATAATAGAGAAGACTAGTATCACTATAAAAGATCATTCATCTCAACTGGGCTTTAGTACTGACTGCCGGTCCTACAATTTCAATAGCGTTGTCCACAATATTTGCAGCTATTTCAAACCTTCGCCACTCTCCACAAAAATCGCCCCTTCATCACTACAGGTGATCTGATCTTTCATTCCAAAGAGAAAATAGGAGCCATTCAATGAGAATTTCCTTATTGTCTTAACAACAAACTTATAAACACATTTGCTTCCGCTTATCTTTTTTCCTTCTTCATTCCTGTTATCATGAAAAAAATGATCCTTCCTCTTATTTAATTTCCCCACCTGTGTTCAGATCACTTTCAGCACTGTCAGAAATCTCACCCTATACATTATTGCCTCTATTTCCTGAGTATGTATAACTGATCTCTCCCTACTGGCTCGTTCCCAACAGCACTAAAACATGTTCAAGTCTCTTTCATTGTAACAGCACTCCCCTCCCCAAGACAAAAAAACAAAATCCTTTTCACCCAAATTCCTCCTAATTAATCTTCTTCCTCCCCCTTTAAATCCAAATTTTGGCTGTCTCTAATTTCTTTTCTTTTTTTTTTTTTTTTTTTTTACGGTACACGGGCCTCTCACTGTTGTGGCTTCTCCCGTTGCAGAGCACAGGCTCCGGATGCACAGGCTCAGTGGCCATGGCTCACGGGCCCAGCCGCTCCGCGGCATGTGGGATCTTCCCAGACCGGGGCACGAACCCGTGTCCCCTGCCTCGGCAGGCGGACTCTCAACCACTGCGCCACCAGGGAAGCCCTCTAATTTCTTATCTCTTATGTATTTCTCAACTCAATGCAAACTTATTTTTTATCTCCACTACTCCCACTCTCACCACCCTGCCAATACCACTGATAACCTTCTATCACCAAATGTAGTCTTTATCTTACCCAATCTGTCAGTAGCATTCAACACAGCTGACTATTCTACCTTCGTTAAGACAATCTCTTCCACTGGCTTCCATTATATCACATACTCCTGATTTCCCTCTTATTCTCTCTGGCTAGGCCTTTTCATTGTCTTCTGCAGGCTTTGTTGTTCCTTCTCCTGTCCTTATAATCTTCCTCAAGGTTTAGACTCCTCTCTTCAACTGCCAGCTATATCCTAGTGACTCACAAGTCTATATTTTCAGTTTAGACCACACTCCCAAATTCCACCTAGGTATAGCTCAATTCCTGGATTATCTCCACTTGGCTCTACACCTTAAAGTTAAATAGAGAAGACTCTAGAGAAGACATTCCTCTAAGCCACATCATATGCTCAAGCTATTAAAACATGCTCATGGAAAACTGAGATGAAGGTATGAAAAGTACCTAATATATATATTAATAGGAAAAACTAATGATGGGAGTAGAGGATGGAGAAAAGGATAGTATCTTGCCTTCCTTATTTTTCTTTATACATAGCAGAGGCACAATTATTTCTTACTGAATCCTTTCAAATTTATTATTAAAAATAAAATACTGTCAGGCTTCCCTGGTGGCACAGTGGTTGAGAGTCTGCCTGCCGATGCAGGGGACACGAGTTCGTGCCCCGGTCCGGGAGGATCCCACATGCCGTGGAGCAGCTGGGCCCGTGAGCCATGGCCGCTGAGCCTGAGCGTCCGGAGCCTGTGCTCCACAACAGGAGAGGCCACAACAGTGAGAGGACCGCGTACCGCAAAAAAAAAATAAATAAATAAATAAAATAAATAAAATACTGTCATACCTTTATTTCAAACAGAATTATGAACTCATAGAATACTGTTTTAAGTTAGCAAAACATTTATGTTTTAAAGAAAATTTAAATCCAAGATGTCAGAGTTTTAATAGAAGTCAATGTTAAGGAAAGAAAATGTAAATGTATGGCTTATTAATTTTTAATTAATTAAATTAAAAAATTTTAATTAAAAGCCATACTTTTAAATGAAGTGTAACATACAGAAAAGTACACAAAAATCGTAAGTGTACAGCTCAATTAATTTTCACAAAGTGAATTTTCACAAAGTAATGTCCACCTTTCTTGAAAAACAGAACATTATAAACATTACAAATACCCCAGAAGGCTCCTTAGAACCCCACCTTACAAATCTCACCAAGAAAGATAACCATCATACAGGACTCTATCATCATTAGATTAGTTTTGTCTATTTTTGAACCTCCTATAAGGGGAATTATATATTAGGCACTCTAGTTTCTGGTTATTTTATCTAATATTATATAAGATTCACACACTTTGTTAATACAGAAGTGTTCCCTTGTCATTGTAGGAGAGTACTCCAATGTAAAATTTGCCAGATTTCATTTGGCTGCTAATGGACATTTGAGTTGTTTCCAGTTCTTGGTTATCATCAACAGTGCTGCTATGAACATTCTTACAAATATCCTTTAGTACACATATGCATGCATTTATATACCCAAAAGTGTAACTGCTGGGTCAGAGGATATGCACATATTTGGCTTCAGTCAATACCAAATATCTGTACCAATCTGTGATCTCATCAGCAACATATGTAATGTGTGATGATGTTATCATCAACCTCTTTTAAGTTTGGCCATTCTGGAGGGTACAGAGAGGTTGATGATGTTATCATCAACCTCTTTTCTTTTTTTTTTTTTTTTTTTGCGGTATGTGGGCCTCTCACTGTTGCGGCCTCTCCCGTAGCGGAGCACAGGCTCCGGACGCGCAGGCTCAGCGCGTTTTTCCTTCTTCATTCCTGTTATCATTCCATATGTCCCTCTGCATTTCCATATGTATTATACATTGTCCCTCTGCATTTCCATATGTATTATACATTAGAATTACCTAGTCAATTTCCACAAAAGAATTCTGCAAAGGTTTTGATCAGAAATGCATTGATTCTATAGATCATACTGGGTAAAATCATTATCTTTATAATATTAAGCCTTCTAATTCTTTTCTTTCTTCTTTTTAGAATTGAGGTATAGTTGATATACAATAACAAAGTGATTCACAGTTTTTAAAGGCTACATTCCATTTATGGTTATTATATTTGTCATATTTCCTGTGTTGTAATATATATTCTTGTACCTTTCTTATTTTATACATAGTAGTTCGTACCTCTTAATCCCCTATGCCTATCTTGCCCCTCCCTCTTTCCCTCTCCTCACTGTGGTAACCATTAGTTTGTTCTCTATAACTGTGAGTCTGTCTCTTTTTTGTTATATTCACTAGCTTGTTGTACTTTTTAGATTCCACATATAAGTGATATCATACAGTGTTTGTCTTTCTCTGTATGACATTTCACTTAGTATAATACCCTCCATGTCCATGCATTTGATGCAAATGGCAAAATTTCATTCTTTTTTATGACTGAGTAGTATTCCATTGTATACACCGCATCTCTGTTATCCATTCATCTGTTGATGGGCAGTTGGGTTGCTTCCATATCTTGGCAATTATAAATAATGCTGCTATGAACATTGGGATACAAGTATCATTCTGAATTAGTGCTTTTGTTTTTTTCAGATAAATACCCATGAGTGGAACTGCTGGGTCATATGGTAGTTCTATTTCCAGTTTTTTGAGAAACCTCCATAATGTTTTCCTCAGTAGCTGCACCAATTTACATTCCCACCAACAGCACCCAAGGGTTCTCTTTTCTCCACATCCTCACCAACATTTGTTATTTGTGGTCTTTTTGATGATAACCATTCTGACAGGTGTGAGGTGATATCTCATTGTGGTTTTAATTTGCATTTCTCTGATGATTAATGAAGTTGAGCATCTTTTCATGTGCCTGTTGGCCAGCTGTATGTCTTCTTTGGAAAAATGTCTACTCAGGTCTTCTAACCATCTTTTAATTAGGCTTGTTTTTTTGATGTTCAGGTGTATGAATTGTCTATATATGTGAATATTAACCCCTTATCAGTTATATCATTTGCAAACATTTTCTCCCATTCTGTAGTTTGCCTTTTTGTTTTGTTTATGGCTTTCTTTGCTGTGCAAAAGCTTTAAGTTTAATTAAGTCCCATTTGTTTATATTTGCTCTTATTGCTTGGCTTTAGGAGACAGATGCAAAAACAAATTGGTATGATTTATATCGAGAATGCGCTGAATGTTCTGCTTTCTTTTAGTTTAATGGTTTCCAGCCTTACGTTAAGGTCTTTGATCCACTTTGAGTTTATTTTTGTATATGGTGTTAGAGAATGTTTTAATTTCATTACTTTACATGTGGCTGTCCAGTTTTCCCAGCACCAGTTATTGAAGAGACTCTCCTTTCTTTTCCTTTATTTGGCCATGCCACAGGGCTTGTGTGATCTTAGTTCCCCGAGCAGGAATTGAACCTGGGCCCTCGGCAGTGAGAGTGCAGAGTCCTAATCACTGGATCACTAGGGAATTGCCAAGACTGTCTTTCCTGCATTGTATACTCTTGCCTCCTTTGTCGTAGATTAATTGACCATAAGTGCATGGGTTTATTTCTGGGCTCTCCATTCTGTTTCACTGATCTATGTATCTGTTTTTATGCCAGTACCATACTGTTTTGATTACTGTAGCTTTGTAGTATAGTCTGAAGTCAGCAAGCGTGATTCGTCTAGTTCTGTTCTTTCTGAAGATTGTTTTGGCTATTCAGGGTCTTTCACGTTTCCATACAAATTTTAAAATTATTTGTTCTAGTTCTGTGAAAAATGTCCTCGGTATTTTGACAGGGATTGCAATGAATCTGTAGATTGCTTTTGGTTGTATGTCCATTTTAACAATGTTAATTCTTCCAATCCATATACACGGTATATATTTCCATCTGTGTGTTCTCCAATTTCTTTCATCAGTGTCTTATAGTTTTCTGAGTACAGTTCTTTAACTTAAGTAGGTTTATTCCCAGGTATTATAATTTTTGATGCGTTTATAAATGGAATTGTTCCTTAATTACTCTTTCTGAAAATTCATTGTTAGTGTACAGAAATGCAACAGGTTTCTGTATATTAATTTTGTTTCTGGCAACTTTACTGGAATTCATTGATGAGCTCTAGTAGTTTTCTGGTGGTGTCTTTAGGATTTTCTAATGTATAGTATCATGTCATCTGCAAACAGTGACAGTTTTACTTCTTCTTTTCCAATTTGGATTCCTTCTATTTCTTTTTCTTCTCTGATTGCCATGCCTAGGACTTCCAAAACTATGTTGAATAAAAGTGGTGAGAGTGTGAATGTGACATATCCCACCATTTATTTAGGTCTTAATTTCTCTCAATAATATTCTATGGTTTTCTGTGTAGTGTTGAGTGGTCCTGTACACTTTTCAATTTCTTACTAAGTATATGATGACTTGTGCTGCAATTATAAACTATATTACTCTTGAAATTTCATTTTATAATTCTTTGTGCCTGGAATTCAGATACAACTGACCTTATATTCAGCAATTTTCCTGAATTTTCTTATAGTATAATTTGGCTAAAGTTTCCTTTGGATTTTCCATGTTTGTAATCATGTAATCTGTAAATGCCAGTTTAAGGAATTTCCTGTTTATTCTTACTATGTTAGGAATTAAAAAAAAAAATCACGAATGGGTATTGACTTATATTAAGAAGTATTAAATATTTTCCTCAATAAAATGGGTATAGAGAGAATGTACCTCAACATAATAAAGGCCATATATGACAAGCTCATAGCTAACATCATACTCAACAGTTAAAAGCTGAAAGCTTTTCCTCTAAGATCAGGGAGAAGAGAAGGATGCCCATCCTTGCCACTTTTATTCAACACAGTGCTGGAAGTCCTAGCCAGAGCAATTAAGCAAGAAAAAGAAATAACAGGCATCCAAACTGGAATGGAAAAAGTAAACCTGTCTCTATCTGCCCATGAAATGATATTATACATAGAAAACCTTAAAGACTTCACCAAAAAACTTTTAGAATAAACAAATTCAGTAAAGCTGCAGGATTCAAACTGTTAAAAAAAATCAGTTGCATTTCTATACACTAATGATGAACTATCAGAAGGAGAAATTAAGAAAACAATCTCATTTATAACTGCAGCATAAAGAATAAAATACCTAGAAATAAATTTAACTAGGGAGGTAAAAGGTGTACACTGAAAACTATAAGAAACTGATGAAAGAAGCTGAAGACACAAATAAATGAAAAGATATTCCATACCAGTGGACTGAAAGAACTAACAATGTTAATATGTCCACAGCACCCAAAACAATCTATAAATTCAGTGCAATTTCTACCAAATTCTCAATGGCATTTTTCTAGAAATAGGAAATAATAATCTGAAAATCTGTATGGAACCACAAAAGACCCCGAATTGCTAAAACAATCTTGAGAAAGAAGAACAAAGCTGGAGGCATCACACTTTCTGATTTCAGACTATACAGCAGTCCCCTTCTTATCTGTATTTCACTTTCCTCGGTTTCAGTTATCTGAGGTCAACTGTGGTCTGAAAATATGAAATGGAAAATTACAGATGTAAATAATTCATAAGTTTTAAATAATACACTGTTCTGAGGAGCATGATGAAAGTTTGCTTGTCCCACCTGTATGTGAATCATCCCTTTGTTCTGTGTATCCATATCATATATGCTACCCACACATGAGTATAGGAAAAAATATAGTATATACAGGGTTGGTATATACTATAACCACGGTAATTTGATAGTATCCGTGGTTTCAGGCACTCAGTGGGGGTCTTGGAATGTATCCCACATGGATAAGGGGGGACCACTGCATTACAAAGCTATAGTAATCAAAACATTATGGTACTGGCATAAAAACAGACACACAGATCAATGGACCAGAAAAGACAGTCCAGAAATAAAGCCAGGCATGTATGGTCAATTAATTTACGACAAAGGAACTAAGAATATACAATGGGGAAAGGATAGTCTCTTCAATAATGATGCTGGGAAAACTGAACAACCATACGCAAAAGAATGAAACTGGACCACTATCTTACACCATGCACGTAAATTAACTCAGAATGGACTAAAAACTTGAATGTAAGACCTGAAATCATAAAACTCCTAGAAGAAAACATTGACAGTGGTCTTGGTGAAGACTGGATTTGATACCAAAATCAAAGGCAACAAAAGCAAAATTAAACAAATGGAACTACAGCAAATTAAAAACCTGCTGCACAGCAAAGGAAACCATAAACAATATGAAAAAGCAACCTAAAGAGTGGGAGAAAATATTTGAAAATCATGATAAAGGGTTAATATCCAAAATATATAAAGAACTCATACAACTCAGTAGCAAAAAACCCAAACAATCCAAATAAAAAATGGGCAGAGGACATGAATAGACATTTTTCCAAAAATATAAGAATGGCCAAAATGAATATGAAAAGGTGTTCAATATCACTAATCATCAGGAAAATGCAAATCAAAACCACAATGAGATATCACCTCACATCTGTTAAAATGTCTATTATCAAAAAGAGATAAGTGTTGGTGAGGATATGGAGAAAAGGAAACCCTTGTGACTGGTAGTGGGAATGTAAATTGGTGCAGTCATCATGAAAGACAATATGGGGTTCCTCAAAGAATTTAAAATAGAACCATATGATACAGCAATGCCACTTCTGTGTATATATCTGAAGGAAATAAAATCACTGTCTCTCTCAAAGAGATAGCTGCACCCTCATGTTTTTTGCAGCATTATTTATAATAGCCAAGTCATGGAAACAACCTAAGTGTTCATCAACGCAT
This sequence comes from Lagenorhynchus albirostris, assembly GCF_949774975.1. Classification (NCBI taxonomy): domain Eukaryota; kingdom Metazoa; phylum Chordata; class Mammalia; order Artiodactyla; family Delphinidae; genus Lagenorhynchus; species Lagenorhynchus albirostris. The sequence goes on from NC_083097.1 coordinate 47,661,485, forward strand.
AAAGGGATAAAGAAGATAACACACAGACACATACACACACACAGGAATATTATTCAGCCATGAGAAAGAATGAAATCCTGTCATTTGTGACCATGGACAAACCTTGAGGGCATTATTTTAAGTGAAGTCAGGCAGACAAGGACAAATACTGTATAATATCACTTACATATGGAATCTTAAAAAGCCAAACTGATAGAAACAGTGAATAAAGTGATTACTGGGGCTGGGGGGTGGGAGAAATAGAAAGATGTTGGTTAAAGAGTATAAACTTCCAGTTATAAGATGAATAAGAGACGGGAGAAGTTTCATAGGGAAGGGGACCTGAGGCAGCGAACATAACACATAACGTGTTCAGAAGGCAAAAGAGATCAATTTAGTGGCAGTACATCATTTAGGTTGAAAAGAGGTAGAAGCTAAGGTTGAGAAAGTGGGAAGTGAGGTTATGGAGAACTTAGAATGCCAGGCTGAATTTAGATAATGGAGTCACTAGAGGTTTCGTGTTGAGACAGGATGAAACTGCTTGATTCTGATTAATTCTGGGGTAAACTTGCTGTGGAAATGTGGAAGAAAAATAATGCAGAGAAACCAGTTAGGAGTTTTTAGGAGTAGTCTAGATGTACAGTGATGGTGAGGGAAATAGGAAAGGGAAATCTGAGAGTTTGAAGGAAGAATTGCTAAGATTTGAGGACTAAATGGATGTGAGGAGCCATCATGTTCACTTCAGTTTGGAACATGTTAAGTTTGAGAAGATGACATTACATTTAAGTAAGAGAGGTTCTGGGCTTCCCTGGTGGCGCAGTGGTTGAGAGTCTGCCTGCCGATGCGGGGGACATGGGTTCGTGCCCCAGTCCGGGAAGATCCCACATGCCGCGGAGCGGCTGGGCCCGTGAGCCATGGCTGCTGAGCCTGCGCGTCCGAGCCTGTGCTCCGCAACGGGAGAGGCTGCAGCAGTGAGAGGCCCACATACCACAAAAAAAAAAAAAAAAAAAAAAAAAGAGAGGTTCTGAAGACAGGTGGAGACATATGGGACTAGAGCTCAGGGAAAAAATTAGCATGAGAAAGAAATATAAATTTGATCAAATATAAAAACTATTATCTACTGTCTACCTTTACTAAGCTATAATGTTAATAACTTTCTTTTTCCTTTAAGTCTTTTGGCCAATAGGAGATAAATCCAATTTTCTTCCCTACACCACTAGACCATAGTAGTTTTTGAATAATAAAGCAAATAATAATAATAGCTAATGGTTTTTGAGCACTTACTATATGCTAGGCACTGTTCCAGGTACTTTACATATATTGACCTATTTAATCCTCACAACCATTCTATAAGGTACAGTCATTACCCCCTTTACAGATAAATACAGAGAGGTTCAGACAAATATCACATAGACAGTCAGCAGCAGAACCAAGATATGAACTCAAGCACTCTAGGTCTCCTTAACTGCTATACTAATTTCACATCTACCATATGACATCTTAGCAAATAATCACACTAAAATGGTTTAGGATTAAGTTCTCATTTATCGCACAGAGCAACTTGGAAAAGTTTTTAATGTACTTACTTGTAACGTATTTGTATCCCATACTTTCAGAGTTTTATCAAATGAGCTTGATGTGAACATGCCAGTGTCATGAGGATACCACTGTACAGTCTCCACACTATATTTGTGAACATCAGGATGGCTTCTACAAAACAGTAATCAAAATTTAGAGATAACTGATTTATTTGAGTTTCAAAACTGATACTATATTCACGAGTAGCAGTCTCAGGAACGATGATATGAATGGCCAAACCTAGATCACATGCCATGTCCTAGCTGTCTAGAGAAAGAGAATATCTAGGCATCTCTAGTTTTAAGCTTTCACAGTATGATGTGGAGGGCTGCTTCCTACTAAGGCTCATAAAATGAGAGACTTCTGATTTCAATACTATATCCTGGAGGGATCAGTCAGCCACACTGGACCGCTTCATGGAGACAGTGATTTTTCCTTACTGGAAGAGATATCTATTCTGGTTTTGGATTTGCTTTTCCTGGCCATCATTTTCTCAACACCACCATTCTTAGAATTGTTGCCTCACATACTTCCGTGGTGTCCCACACAGTATTGCTTCTGATTAAGAACCCTACTTATACAACAAAAGAATGCAACTGGTAGATGCCCATGAGATTCATTACTCTTATGTAACACATCACCCATAGAATCATGATCTGTTGAAGACTCAGTTATGACATCAGTTACAATATAGCACCTTGTGATGATGATGTGCTATCCTGAAGGATGCAGTATATGCTCTGAACCAGTGATCAACACAGTATGTCCTTTACTGAATCTTAATTGAAAGACACTGGCTGTTTAGGAACACTTAAGAGACAATGGTGGGACATTTGAACACCAACTGTATACTTAATATCAGGAATTATTATAGATGTGAGATAGTGGTAGTGGGGTTATGCTTATAAAACACCTTTTACCTTTTAGAGATACAAATAATTATGAATGAAACAATATCCTTCTGAGATCTGCTTCAAAATAATCCTCAGAGTAGCTTGGTAGGTTGGGGTAAAGATGAAACAAGACTGGTTATGACTGATAGCTGCTGAAGCTGGGTGATGGGTACACAGTTCATTATACTACTCTCTATTTTCATGTATGTTAGAAATTTTCAATAAGATAAAAGTAAACAGAAGACTACTGCAACCCTATGCAGATAGGACCATCATGAGTTCTGATTCCTTAAGGTGAAGGTCTGGATCACAATACAGAATAAAGGTCCTTGACACATGTGGTGCTACCTGAAGACCTCAAGCTGGCCTTGAGACAGCTGCAAAAAGGACTGTAGTACCTATTCATATTTCCTTACTTTCTATGTCATGTATATATGTATATATTTTAACTAATTTCCTCTTTCTTTCCTCTTTTTCTTACCTCCGTTATTTTATATAGGTTAACTATACAATTGAGCCCACAGGTTGCATAATCCTGATATAAGATCCCGTAAAACCAGTGGAAAAATAGACATTATCCTGAACTGGAGATGGATGTGGTAAATAAACAGACTTAGGGTCATAGCTCTTTGGGGAAGGGGATAATTATATTTTTTTGTCAAATAATGGATACTTGCTTTAGGTCAGGCTGAAACTTTTTTTTTAAAAGGAAGGGTAGGTATGGGAAGAAAGGTATATACTGATATTGGACAGCCAAATGGGTGGACTGTAGTGGACATGCGCCCTTTTCTTGGCTGAATATCCAAACTTCCTTTTGGGGGGAAATTCCCTTCGTTTTGTTGAAAGGCAGGGCCTTGCCTCTTGTTACATAAAGCAAGGGGCTCCAGATATTCTCTTCCCCTTGCCATTGGCAGTGGGGGCATGAACATGTGTCCTGGGCTTCATCAATCCTGCCTGGGACTCTAAAACTCCAGCTAGTAATGCAAACCAAGGATAGTTAGCAATTATTCATAGCTGTGGAGTTGAGAATCTGTGTTTGTGACATGTAGCAGAACCCAAACTAAATTGTTCCTGTGGTGTGACCTTGACTGTGTTCTCTTGTCCTAGTTTCTCTTGCTTTTCTGCTCATTTTCTACATTTGATTCTTCCACCTTCCTGCCATTATGTGAGATATTAAATTTCTTTCCAATAAATTTCTGCTTAAGATAAACAGAACTGATTTCTATTTGTTCCTAAGGATCTACACAGAGATTTTCCAGTTTTAAATAAAATAAATCTTTAATGTAGTGATCACAAATAAAAGCTCATTTATATTTTAGATTTAAAAATAGGACAAAATATTGTATTATTCTCCTACTATGTATGATCTGTCATTCTCATTCACATTTAATAAAAATTTGGGTACAGGAATCTTTTTGGTGCTCAGAACAAACACATTAAGTAAAGCAAAAATAAATATCAGGAAACAGTCTAAGCCACATTAACTTAGTAACAATTTTTATTGAAATTACTTTTTAAAGTTAGATTATAAAGTCTTTGAATGTAAAATGCTACTTTAACTCATTTTGTAAAGATGCTTACTATATGCCCATTTACCAAAGTCATGGTTTTGAAGTTAAGAATTTGAATCTAAGAAGAAAGTCATAATAAAGTAAGATTGATATCCTAAGCATTTACTTGACATCACACACCAGAAAAGCAAATCATAGCCACTCATGGAATAACGTTACATAGCAGGTGGTATATATAAAAATATTATTTTAACAGTGTTAAAATGATAGCTAAGATAAAATAAGACAAAGATGAATTTAATTAATGACTGTCTTACACTTTAGAATTTAGATTTTTTGTTTGTTTGTTTGGTGGGAGTGGAGGGAATATAAAATGGTGTAAGCCTCTAGGAACCAAGTTCCAAAGTACTTGAAGTGGTATCTTGTTTTGTACCAAATGTACCTATAATTATATTGCTTCCTATTTATATGATGGCTTTACAATTTTTAATATGCTTTTTAAAAGACAGTATTTCATTTAAGTCTTACAAAAAACTTACAAGAATAATAGGGCAAGTATAGTTATCTCTAAGACAAAATAGTTTTGTCAGAGGCTCAGAGAAATAGTTTCCTTAAATGTGTATTTCCAAAGTGAAGCACCAGAGCCAAGAAACATTCGTAAATCTCCTCACAAATATTCCATGAACTTATGCGTCTATCTAGTGCTTTGGGAACAGCTTTAATACAGAGTGGTTGCTGATATGAATGTTCATGAAGTTTTTCCTCTTGAAAACATTTTTTCGACACCTATTCTCTCTGTTAATTCAAGGTCTCCTCAAAATCAGATCAAATACAGGAAATGAAAAAGAATTAAGTGATGATTATGAACAAATTAAAACAAAATCATAAAACACTTTATTAAAAACTTAAAAATAATTCTCACAAGATTGGAAAGCCAGTAAATAGTCAAAAAATTCAAGACAAAGAGAAGTATGTTAAGTTAGGCAGCGTTGAGTAAATAGAGAGGTAAGAAAGGTGTGTGTGTGTGTGTGTGTGTGTGTGTGTGTGTGTGTGTGTGTGATTGTTAGTATATTTACGGCTTCTAGCTGTTAATCTTTTTGTTCTATTAATGACAGTTGAAAAATCTAATTTGTGTTTATATTTAGCTGGAAAGACTCAAATGAGTCTTATGCTAAGTAGTCTAAAACTAAAATTAGTTACTGAGGTGTGCTATGTAGGTGGAGAACAAAAAGAACATAACCAAAAGTTTTTTTCATGTTTTGCATTCGATGCAAAAAATACTCAAATGTTTATAAATTCATGAATTACATTTTTAATACACACCTGCCAATGGAACACACTGCTTTACATGTGTAATAAGGTTGTCTGCTGGAGTTCTCAAGATCATAAAGCACCATCACACCATCTGAACCACCTGATAACATGCTAATAATAAAAAAAGTTCACATTATCATTTTATATAATTCATTTATGACCAAGTATTTCTGAAAATTACTGACCTACAAACTCAAATTTATTATGCCCATAAATACAGAGTAAATCTTCATTAGTATAGGCTGAAATAAACTAAAATTTTTAATCTAATATTTGTGGAAGAATGAGTATAGAATGATTCAATCTGTGATCAGTTAAAATTTACCTTCATGATTCCAAAAAGAAAGGACAGTAGAAACAAGATGGCAAAAGATACTTATTTAAGGAAGTGAAATATTACAAAGTCATTTTAAATGGCCTAGTTATAAATGGAATCAGACAGACCAGTTATTACTGATGCTAGCTATATGACCCTGGGCAAGTTACTTCACCTAAGGTTTTTCCTTTGTGAAAAGTGGGACATTTTCACCTAAATCATAAAGTCGATACAAAGATAAGTCATATGCAAAGGGCTTTTATACTGCCTGGCAAAAATAGGGTATCCATAAGTGTTAGATTTCTTCCCTCCATTATGAATGCATTTACTCAACTCATTCAATTTTGAGCTTCTGCAATATGCTAGGCATTATGCCAATTCAACTATGAATAAGACAGGCATGATTCCTGACGCCTCAGTTTACAATCTAATAGGGAAAACACATAGATTTGTGAATTTAATTTATATATCTATATATGTAAATATTTATGCATCTACATAAAGTATTGCTATTTGTTAATATTACTGCTCACCATCAATTCTGGTGCTGTTTCTATTCATTCTTGTTCTGATTTTATTCTCTGGTAGATTCTTAAGAAAGGCCTAATGAGAACAATACTCCCTGAATTCTTGTATGTTACTAATAATTAGTCCCTTTGTACTTGAAAATTAGTCTGGTTGGATATAAAATCCTTGACTCACATTTTATTTCCTTGAACATCTTAGAAAAGAAACTTCATTTCTTTGAGCAAAAAGCTCAAAATCAAAGTCTGGTTACAATATGATTCTCTTTCCCTTATATGTAGTTTCAGATTTTATTCATTCTAGGAATGTTTTCTTGGAATATAGTTTTAGTCTTTATTCCATTCTGTTCCTTTGGGTTTCTTCTCTGGAAACTCCTATTATATGTATGTTAGATCTTCTTTGCCTATCTTCTACATACATCTGTATCTCAAATACTTTTCCTTTCTCCATTTCTTTTTGATTTTTAAATGTTTCCTCTTATATTTTATTTGCTTGTGTTCCTTATGCTTTAGTCTTCATTTCTGAAACTTTCTTTTCTAATTTTTTCTTGAGTTTGATCATCTCATTTTTCAGTTTTTCTAATTCCTACTTATGTTACTCTTTCATACACTGTATCTTTTAAAAATGACTTTTAGGGACTTCCCTGGCAGTCCAGTGGTTAAGACTCTGTGCTTCCACTGCAGGAGCCACAGGTTTGATCCCTGATTGGGGAACTAAGATCCCACATGCCACATGGTGCAGCCAAAAAAATAAAGAAAATAAAAAATAGAAATGACTTTCAGCTAGTTTTAAAATATTAGGTAGAGTTATCTATTTTGTGGGCATATCTTTCTGGCACAACTACACTGTCTAAAGGAACATTATTCTATTTATTCTCTTTGTTCTTAAAATAATTTTGTATGGGCTTTGATCTTAATCCTATTCTTTTGCTCATTTTTATGTAAAATTAATTTTCTTAAACTTTTAAAAGGGAGGCTTCGTTTATAACAATATTTAAAATTTATATCTCTAGAACATCCCCCTCCTCTTCTTTTTCAAATAAGATGCTCAAAATATGGCAGCTAACTTTCAGAGATTTCCTGATTCTATTCACCACCCCAATTTTTATCTGATCCATCTTTTTCCCTTGTTTCTTTCTATTGTCCCTGTACTGCTCACTTTGGATTCTATTCCAAACAGTTTCTCCTCAATGTAGGGTTCTCTCCATTAGGACATCTTTAGGTGATTAGCTGGAGAGATTATAGGGCCTACAGTACTCCAGCCCCTTTGGGTCTTACCGTGAATCCCTTGAACAACTCGAGTACACAATCCTTTCCCAGTTTCAATGTTGTAGTCAAATTGGCTTGCTGAGCTTTCAACTAACTGTCAGTTATTTTGAGTTATCAGGTCTATTAGATGCCCCAGTGGTTTTTATTGCCTCCCCTGGTATAGATGCTGATACCACACTGATTTTGTAGTTATCAGTGTTTTGCTCCCATTCATCCGTATTTTGTGGTTTGTGGAGATATTTGATCACTTATATTTGTTATGAGTGTTGTACATTGGTTTTTTATTTTGCCATCTTTAGTTTCTTTGCTATTTATAGTACAACATAAAGAGCTTGTGTCAGAAATGAACACACTTCTTTCTTCACTGAGATAGTCCTGCTACAAAAAAAAATATAGCTTATCTAAACTGTGTGCTTAGTGACTTGTACCACATTCTGGTACAAGTGCCTTATCTTGTTGTGAACCAGATACAAAGGGTTCATGAACTAGCAGCATGTCCAAGAAGCACTGATTTATAGACTTGTTTTAAGAAAAATTCAATATCAATTTGTAGGACAATTAGGTTAATTTAACAGTACTTCTTCAAAGTTCTTTGCTCAAATAGTTCTAAATCTAATTGATGATGGGGCAGTAAAGAAATACAGCAAGTAATGCCATGCTGAAGGTTTTTTTTTTTAATACTCAGTGTTAGCTTCATTACAAAATTTTGTGGTTCAGTTACTCATTGTGTATACAGAGAAATCTTTGTAAATTTTAACAACTACAGCTTTTGTTTTGGTTGATAACATGTTGCAGCTTGTTTGAACACAGTTTTGAGTTACATGTGTACCATAACAATTCCAAAAACATTTTCTGCATATTTGTACTTTGTGAAATACTGTTTTTTACCATGGCATTGCATGTATTATCAATGTAAAAACAATTGTTTTCAAAGCTGGACTTTTAGACTTAATTTAAATTGTATTTACAATAACATAAGATGTTTCATCTTTGCTAGAATGACTTCCAAAAGCTTTCCTTTGATTACATTAATTGGGTGAAAAAAATTGAACATTATTGTAATTAACTGACTTCGTAGTTGAAGTATCTGACGGCAATGATGTTACCTAACTCTACGGTTATTACCCTGCTAATAAAGTGAACACAGTAAAAGACAGGACTTGACGTTTTTATGTGGACAAGAAAACTCGGTACCAAAGACGCATGGAATCAACTCAGAAGAATTTAGAAGACATAAAAGAAAATTCAAGCTTCATAGGATGATATACAAATGTACTTTATGTAGTTGCACTTGTTAAAATGTTTTCAGATAGACTTCTTCAATTAACTCCTAACTTTGGAAATAAATGCTTCTTTACAAGATTTATGTATTCTAGTTTTCATTCTGGTTTTCCGTGGTATCACTACAGCTCTCACAGTGGTTGGTAAATATTAAGTATTTTGAGCAAGTTACATGTGAATTGATTTTTCTGAGAAAAAGAAGACCTATATTTAATTTTCCATTAAACATTCATTTTGATTTTTATTTCTCTTTTCTGCCAAAAGGGTTTAATGTAAAATATAAGTCTTAGCAAACAATGAAATAAATAGTTGTAGATTTTTACTATGAAAAAGGGGGAAAAGGGGGAAACCACTGTAGTGAGAATCTTGACTTTTCTGTATATGCTCTGCAAAGACTCCTCAGTCTGTTATTTCTCACACCTATTTAATGCACATGTAATCTATAACTTCCCACATTTCTCACTAACTCTCCCAACTGGTAGCCTACTGGATTCATGTACTTTACAGGTCAAACAACTGATCACTACCCCAAATGACTGGCTGGAGTATTGAACATTTTTTTCTACCAGCACCTAAGACCAAAAGAAATCAGCTATCCCTTGATGCTCATGTCTGGATTATTTTATAAGCAAATGTCCCACACCTGTCCTTAATTGGGAGGTGTTATGTTGAGCCTGGAAAAGGTCAGGAGGAAGAAAAGAATTATCACAGGTCATCTTTTAGACTTAACCATGTGTTAAAGTGAGCATTCGTTCACTGTACATGTTTCTCATATACTATTAGGTGAGACCATGACAGAGGCTGGAAATAAAAAACAGATTTCTATTAAACCTACTCTGGCTTATTTTAATGTAAATAATAATACTTCATTATAATATAAAAATTTGGGGGCAAATGCTAAACAGAACATGGTAAGACAAACTTTTCTTTAGTTACTTTTACACTTGTCTTAATTATAGACCACATGAAGGGTTTTGAACTTTCTTGTAAAAGTAATGTGGGGTAGATGAGTTTTAAGTGGGGGAGATGGCACATTTTTCTATGCACTTCAGCTGTTGTATGGAAAATGGATTGAAAGGAGTAAAAGTATAGGTGATAATGCTTTTGATTAACAACAGTGGTGGCAACCATTTACAGTATGCCATGTCCTATGCTAATCATGTGATACATATTATCTCAATTAATCTTCACAACAAACTTGTTAGATTTTGTTCTTACATTGTGTAGCTAAGGGAACTGTGAATTAGAAAGGTTAGATAAATTGCTCAAGGCCACATAGCTGATGAATATGAAGCCAGGAGGAACTCAAACACAAGTCTGGTGTGCTTCAAACTTAATTTTCCAAAATATACTTCTGCTTTTTATATTTGTTTTCCCAGCAGACTCCTTGAGAGTAACAACTCTGTTTTGAAATAGCAGCTAAAGACATACCTCAGCACTTACACACTCTCTGCATCCAAAAAAGTTCAGTATTCGTTGATTTAACAATGAATATATTTATATTAAAGTAGTTTGGAAATGTTTATTTGGCAACATTGCATAGGTTCAATGTTCTGTATTTATTTGAAATTAATAATGCCAGATTTAAAATGCTACAAATTTAGAATTTTTATTAATTTTTATGAAACTTCAGAAAATTAATCTGAAAGCAAGATTTTACTGGATCTCACTTAGGAACAAAAATGATTATATAATAAACTTACTATCTCCCTTCAACAGGGTCAATGTCAAGGGTGTTAACTCCACTGCCATGGATCCTTTCAACATCTCTGTCTTTGTTTAACTCCAGTCCCAAAACCCTGCAAAACATAAAAATTAAAAGGAGGAAAAGGAAAAATAAAGTTAAACAATAAGAAAGTAATTTAACATTAAAATGTCCTTATTTCACCAAAATTACATGGAGTCAAAAATCACAAGTAATGCTTAAATCTCCTAACATACATCCAAAGGTATTTATAGATTATTAAAGACCTTATACAAATTTTTAAAATAACAAGAGTACTAACAATTACATGTAAAGAATTTCTCCTGAGGCATTGTCTTATCTCTTATTTAAAGGGTGTATTTTATTAATTTTTAATTTAGATAGCTAGAAACTGAAACAAATTTTCATGAACAAAAAGTTAAATTCTGATAACTGAAACTTAGCTGAGGACATCTAGTGGACAAAAGTTTAAATTACAGTTTAAAAAAAATTCCCGTTTCTTAAGCCTTATAGAAATATAAAACGAGCATGTTCAACTCAACAATTAAGCACATTTAAATAAATCAAATTAAATATAAATAAAAATGAATAACAAGTACTCTCACAAATTAAGACGAATGAAATTTCTGATATTCAATACCTGTAAACCATCATTATCCTGGTGAGGACGTTAAGATTAAATGAGTTGAAACATAAAAAGTGCTCATAACAATGCTCAGCATATAGTAAGTGCCTAGTGAGTGTTAACCATTAGAAGTTGTCTCAATCTTTTGGATGTCAAAAAGCATTTACATTAATTTAACCAAATGATCTCTAAATTCATTATTGATCAAAATAATGTTAATTTAAATAAGATTTTTCCCCCAGTTTTACTGAGAAATAAATGAATACATATCATTGTATAAGTTTAAGGTATACAGCATGATGGCTTAATTTACTTATATTGTGAAATGATTACTACAATGGGTTCAGCTAACATCTATCACCTCATATAGATACAACAAAAAGAAAAAAAAATTTTTCTCCTTGTGATGAGAATTCTTAGGATTTACTAACAACTTTCCTATATATCATACATCAGTGTTAACTATAGTCAATATGTTGTACATTACATCCCTAGTACTTATTTATCTTATAACTGGAATTTTGTACATTTTGACCACTTTCCTCCAACTCCTCCTGCTCCCACCCCCTCCCTCTGGTAACCACAAGTCTGATCTCTTTTTCTATGAGTGTTTTCTTTTCTTTTAAGAGTCCACATATTTAAGTGAAATCATATAGTATTTGTCTTTCTCTGTCAGACTTATTTCCTTTAGCATAATGCCTTCAAGGTCCACCCATGTAGTTGCAAATGGTAGGATTTCCTCACTTTTTGTAGCTAAATAATATTCATTCCATTGTAAATATATACCACAACTTCTTTATCCATTCATTCATATGTGAACACTTAGGTTTCCTTGTCATGGCTATTGTAAATAATGCTGCTATGAACATGGAGGTGCAGATATCTTTGTGAGTTATCGTTTTCATTTCGTTTGGATATATTCCCAGAAATGAAACTGCTAGATCATGTAGTAGTTCTATTTTTAATTTTTTGAGGATCCTCCATTCTGGTTTTCCTCCTCATGTAGTAGTTCTATTTTTAATTTTTTGAGGATCCTCCATTCTGGTTTTCCACAGTGGCTGTACTAATTTACAAATCCCACCAACAGTGCACAAGGGTTTCATCTTCTCCACATCCACTCCAGCATTTGTTATCTCTTGCCTTTTTGATAACAGACGTTCTAACAGGTGTGAGGTGTTGTCTCACTGTTTTTGCACTTCCCTGATGACTAGTGATGCTGAACATCTTTTCACGTACCTGTCGGCCATTTATATATCTTCTTCGGAAAAATGTCTATTCAGGTTCTTTGCCCATTTTTCAATTTTTTTTTTTTTTGGTATTGAATTGTATGAGTTCTTCATGTTTTGGATATTAACCCCTTATTAGATAAATGATTTGAAAATATTTTTTCCCATTCTGTAGGTTGTCTTTTCACTGTGTTGATGGTTTCGTTTGCTGTACAGAAGCTCTTTATTTTGATGTAGTCTCACTTGTTTATTTGTTTCTGATTCTTTTTGGTAAGAGTGCTTATTCCATGTTATATCACACTGTAGTTGGTAGGTATGCAGTAACCAAAACCCATCCTATATTGGAAAAAAAGCTGTTGAAATGGACAAAAGTTTCACATCATGGCCCTGGTGTTTATTTCCTACCATTCACAGTTTGCTTTCCTTTGGCCTAAGATCCACCCCTCCCCACTCCTCCCCACCTTTGGAGTTCTTGTTTATTTTTGGTTTTGTTGCTTCTGCTTTAAGTGTCATATCCAAAAAATCATTACCAAGGCCATGTCAAAGAGCTTTATTCCTATGTTTTCTTCTAGGATTTTCATGGCTTCAGGACTTACATTTAAGTCTTTAATCCATTTCAAGTTAATTTTTGTGAGGGGTATAAAATAGGGGTCAAGTTTCATAAAATGAGAAGTTTTAACCTACCAAATTATCATAGTTTTTTTTAAAAAAATAACAATGCACAGTGCTAGGAAAGGTACATACTGATATTTTTATGCAGTGACAGTACTATTAATTCCCATAAACATTTTGGAAATCATTTTAACAGTAGCAAGTGTCTGATTTAAAGATATACAAGTTCCTCTTTTTCTCTTGGAAGACAGTTTAGCCTTAGATTCAAATATCCAGTCTAACACTTACTACTTGTCTAACCTTGATCAATAATAAAAACAGCTAATATTAATTAAGAGCCTACTATTTGCTGACATTGTAATCACTTTATTAAGTGTAATAAATGGTAATCCTAAGTAGTAACTTTCCCAGTGGTAGATTACATTATTAAACACTTTACCTGATTATAAAACTAAGACAGGGCTTCCCTGGTGGCTCAGTGGTTGAGAGTCTGCCTGCCGAAGCAGGAGACACGGGTTCGTGTCCCGGTCCAGGAAGAGCCCACATGCCGCGGAGCGGCTAGGCCCATGAGCTATGGCCGTTGAGCCTGTGCGTCTGGAGGCTGTGCTCCGCAACGGGAGAGGCCACAACAGTGAGAGGCCCACATACCGCAAAAAAACCCAAAAAAAACCCCCCAAAAAAACTAAGACATAAGTAATTTGCCCCAAATCACATAATTGGTTGAACTACATCTGAACTCTGACATTTTTTTCTCCAGACCATTATGCTCTTCTACCATTTCTAAACTTCAATATTTCACCAGAAAATAATATTTCACATTTTCTCCACTGAAATGCCTATTTCCTCTTAAAATATTTTTCCATCTGATGACTTTTCAAATTATAACAGTAATATTTGCGTCTTATAACAAGTAAAATAGTATCATAAAGGCATGTACAAAGAGAATCATCCCTTCCTTGAGCTCCCTCTCCTAACAGTGAAAACATGGTCTCCATTATCATTAATATATTTATTTGATCAATCCCCCTGTATGTAACCAATCTCCCATCTCCACTACTACCCCGTCCTCCAACAAGGATGCTGCTTACCAGGCTTAGGCTTTGATTTCTGCTTCTCTCAGCACCCTGATCAGCTGAGCTTGCCTGTCTCCACCTTTGGACTACCTCCTCAACCTGCTCAGCCAGTGAAATCTCACTTTTGGCCAACCTAATCCCTGCCTTATAGGTAGCCTACCTCTACCCAACCTAAATACTTTAGGTCTGAATTGTTTGGGAACCAGAAGGAGGGGTTAAGATGAAGGGAATGGGGGAGGGTACTACAATAGGGAAACAGGGGTGGGGTTTGTGTGGAAGGAGGCAAGGTGTGCAAAAAATAGTTAAAATGGCAGGTCTGACACTGCTATCTTTAGAAAGGGCTGCTTGCAAGACTGGCCCTTACCTGCCTTCTGGGATTTCAGGAGGGTTCCCAACATTTCTGGATAAGAATGGCTCACTGGACCCAAACTAATATTTGGAGCAAACAATGGACACTATGAATACCTACATTCCTTCTGGGAGTCTGGAATTTTGGTACATGCTAAGCAGAAAGTGCTTATGTGGCCAGTTCTCAATTAAAAACTCTAGGCACTGAGTCTCTAATGAGCTTCCCTGATAGCTTCACCTAAGCTGTCACAATTCATTGCTAAAGAAATGAAGCTTATCTGTGTGACTCCACTGAGAGCTTGTGCCTGGTTTCCTTCACAAGTCACCCATGTGCCTTTCCCTCCACTGATTTTACCTTGTATACTTTTGCTGTAATAAATCATAGCCATGAGTAATTTGGTACAACCGTATGCTGCATACTGAGTCCTTCCAGAGAATCCTCAAACCTGGGGGTGGTCTTGGGGACACCCTCCACACAAAAGAATAGAAGTAGAAGGAAGAGGGGTAGGGAGAATATGGGAGAAAAGAGGGAGGGGAGAAAGTGAAGGAGAGAGGGTGAAGGGGAAAGGAGTGAAAGAGAAGAGATATGGGAGAAGGCAGAGGAAACTGGGGTAAGCAGGGTAAGGAAAAGAGCGAGTACTTTTAACTTTTTGTTTTAACGTCTTAAGATGGCTTAAAAATTTTATTATATCCTTTCATCTTCTTCAATGATGAAATACTTTCATTTTTATTTTTTAGGCTATGACATTTTTTAAAAAATACATTTATTTATTTATCTTCTTTATTTTATCTTTGGCTGTGTTGTGTCTTCGTTGCTGTGCGCGGGCTTTCTCTAGTTGTGGCAAGCGGGGGCTACTCTTCGTTGCGGTGTGCAGGCTTCTCATTGCGGTGGCTTCTCCTGTTGTGGAGCACAGGCTCTAGGCATGTGGGCTTCAGTAGTTGTGGCATGCAGGCTCAGGACTTGTGGCTTGCGGGCTCTAGAGCGCAGGCTCAGTTGTGGCACACGGGCTTGGTTGCTTCGTGGCATGTGGGATCTTCCCGGACCAGGGCTCGAACCCGTGTCCCCTGCCTTCGTAGGCAGATTCTTAACCACTGTGCCACCAGGGAAGCCCCTATGACATTTTTTTGAATACAAGTTTCCCTGTTTCCCCTAAGTTGTAGAAATAGTTTTCCTTTCTCTCCAGATAATTTATAACTTCAATTTTCATTCCATCTTGGACTCAAGAGTTATCTAGAATGTAATTCCTAATTTTTTTTTTTTTTTTGCGGTATGTGGGCCTCTCACTGTTGTGGCCTCTCCCGTTGCGGAGCACAGGCTCCGGATGCGCAGGCTCAGCGGCCATGGCTCACGGGCCCAGCCACTCCGCGGCATGTGGGATCTTCCCAGACTGGGGTACGAACCCGTGTCCCCTGCATTGGCAGGCAGACTCAACCACTGCGCCACCAGGGAAGTCCTGTAATTGCTAATTCTTTAAACATTGAATTAGAGGTGATGGTGATGTTCTCATTAATTAATTTACTTCCAATTTCTTTAGCTTATGATCAAAGAATATGACCTGTAAAGATGGCTACCTTTTTGAATTTGTTAAAGTTTTCTTGGTAGCCAAGTACATAAAAATTTTGGTAAATGTACCACTGACATATAAAAAACATGCACATTCTCTAAGAGATGTAAAGTTATATATGTCTATTAAATTTGGTGTGTTGTTTATCCATTTCCCCCATATGTATGTATTCTCTCTCTACTATATCAGGACCATTCTGGAAAAGAAACTAGTGTCAAATTTTCTTTACATTTTGCTTTATATATTTAACTGTTTGAATACATGTTTTATTACACCAATTCATCAATTGTGCTTCAAATAATATCATCTATTACAATGTTTGGTGCTTTTAACCAAAAATCTCACCTTAACTAATATTAACAGTGACTTCTGCATTTTGTTGACAATTGTCTAATATCTTTTTATCCTCTACTTTAACTTTTAATATTTAAGAATTTTGTAAACTAGTTAAAAATATTTTAAATTGAGGTATTTCTGAGCAACAGCTTTTAGCTATATTTTATTTAAAAATTAATCTGATAATCTGTGCTTCTTAATGGGAGGAATCAGCCTGTTCACCTTTGGTATGACATCTGATATACTTGATATTATTTATTGTTTACTTAATGTCATAGTTCCATCTTTAACTTTTCATTTTGCTAGTTCAATGAAGTTGCTGTTCATTCCCCTTTGCTAATTTTGAAGTGTCTAAAAAGATCTTCATCAGCCATGTTATATATTTCCAGCTTGTTTATTATTATATATTTAGATTTAACCATACACATACTACAGGGTTCACTGCTCTTCTCTGTTTCCTCTCCTCTTCATCATTTACATACCCTGGGGCTTTGTTCAAATACACTTATTCATCAATTAATGTTGTTCCTTGGGTATTTTTTCTTGAAGGGGAAAGGGGTGAAATATTTCTAGGAATTTTAGCATATGCACAATATTGGACAGATTGGCTAAATTTGGATTCCTGACTTGCAGTCCTTTTTTCTTGTTAGTAGATATCATTCCAGTCTCTAGAACTGCTAAGATGTCTAATGTCAACCTGTTTTTCTTTTATGAATAAATTGTTTACCATTGGAAGCTTTTAATAATTTTTTTCTCCATTCCTAGATATATTTACTAGGATATTTTAAATTTTATGTCTTTTTCATCAATCCTATTGCACTTCAGTGAACCTTTTTAGTCTGTCAATCTAGTCTCTGCTTGTTTGTTTTGTTCTCCCTCTGGAATTATTATTGCCTCTGGGGTCTTCTGGGTCTACTCTCCAAATCTCTTATCGTTTCTCTCATACTTTTTATACTTGCTTTGTGATTTGACATATTTCTTTCGTTTGATCATCCACTTCATTAGTCAATACTCAAAAGTAGCCACTCCAGTTTGAGGTAAGATAACTAGCACACTTTACCCATCTCCCTAGAAATACAACTATAAAATGTGAACAAAATGCATGGAATACCTATTTGAGGACTCCAAAAAGTAAATAGCAGCAACTGGACTGGGGGAAACACCAAATCCAACATACCACCAAAACAATGGCCAGTTTATTATTTTTTTCTCCTCTGCTACTTCCTGGCTGGAAACCTGGAAGTGAGCACTGTGGCACAGACAGAGAAAGTTCCAGGAGTAAAAAACGGAACTCCAATACTCAAGGACATGCAGAAATCACCCATCTATATTTTTTCTCTCTTTTCTCCATTCTCTTGTGGCCCAGCCCCTAGGCAATCTGATAGCAGCACTGGCAATGGCTGGAAATAGTGACCTGAGGGAGTCAAAACTCTTGGGGAAGGAATCTGTTTTCTCTGTTCATCAGAGCTCTGATCCCAAGAGAGTGGGTCCAATCACCATTGCTTTCTTCCTCTGTCTTCTCACTTACAGGACCAGAACTGGGCCCAAACACATTAGTGTATGGTAAACAGGGTAACTGAGCCCAATGTTTCCAGCAGGAGTACCAAAAGGGAGAGTCCCAGTGATGAGAGGTACCAGAAAGATCACTGAGAGAAAGAAGCTCAGGAAGGCAACCTCATAAAGTTATTTATGAACTCCAGGACTCATCACTGAGCAGAGCATGCATGGAGCTAACCTTAAGTAGCATACAAAAGATTCTGAAAACTAAGCTAACAGAGTACCACTCAGGTAACAGACTACTGAGTGGCACACATTGGGGGCAGATTTGAAATGGCTTTGAAAACTGAATTGACATTAGAACCATGGCAAACATAAGGAGGTAAGAACTTTCAGCCTGAACCTAACTTCGCCAATTGCTTCTTAAAACAAAAATATCAACATTCTTCATAGGACTGAAAAAAGACCCAGAGTTTCATGACATTACAAAATGTCCAGGATACAATGCAAAATTACTCTGCATATGAAAAACCATGGACATTTCAACTTGTATGGGAAAAGACAATCAGACAGACACCAAAGCTGAGGTGACACAGATGTTGGAATTATCTGACAAAGACTTCAAGGTAGCCATTAAAATATGCTTGAGCAAGCAAATGTGAACATAATTGAAACAAATGTTAAAAAAGGAAAGTCTCAGCAAAGAAACAGAAGACATAATTAAGAACCAAATGGAAATTTTAGAACTGAAAAATGTTAAATTATTTTTCATCAAAAATCTAATTTTCATTAAAAACTATTTTTCTGATAGACTAAATTGCAGATTAGAGATGACAGGAAAAAGTCAGTGAACCTCAACACAGATCAATTGAAATTACACAATTTAACAACATAGGGTAAAAAGATTTAAAAAAAAAGAAGAAAGAAAAGAAAAGAACACAGCCTCAGGGACCTAAGTAACAATTATAAAAGGCCAAATGTCATCAGAGTCTCAGAAAGAAAGAAGAAAGTGGTATGTAAAAAATATTGGACAGAAATAATGGCTGAAAACATCCTAAGTTTGTGGAAAGATATAAATCTGCAAGTTCAAGAAGCAGAATAGACTCTATGATAAACCCAAAGAAGTCCATGCTCAGACACATTATAATCAATCTGCTGAAAACTAAAAACAAAGAAAATTTCAAAGCAACCAGAGAGAATGACAAATTACCTATAGAGAAACAAATGATTGAACTAACTGCAGATTCCTTTTCCAAAACCATAGAGCCATCCAGCCTTGTTCTAAAAGAATTTCTAAACAAAGTTCTTCAGACAGAAGTGAAGTGATATAGGAAGGAAACTTGGGATATCAGAAATGAAAAGAGAACACCAGAAATGATACATATCTAGGTAAATAGGCTATTCTTCCCTTTAAAATATGTTTGATGGTTGAAAACAAAAATTGTGACACTGTCCAATGGAGTTTACAATGTATGTAAATCTAATATATAAGACAACACCACATATGGTGGAAGGTAAAGGGTGATAAAGTTTCAATATACCAAATGAAGGAGTAAAATATTGATTCTAAGTAGAAAATGAAGTTAAGTAGGTGTTTTACAATTCCTAGAGCAATAACTAAAAAATACTATACAAAGAGATATAGTCAAAATCACAATAGATAAATTAAAACAGAATATTAAATAATGTTCAAATAACCCAAAAGAAAGCAGGAACAGGTAAATAAAAATGTGAAGCAATCAGTACTTCCATTCACTGCTGATAGGAATGTAAGCTTTTAGAGAACTGTCAGTTTCTTAAAAAGTGAAACATATACCTAGTCATTCCACTGCCAGGTATTCACCCAAGAGAAATAAAAGCATATGCCCATACAAAGACTTGTGCATGAATCTTTAGAGCAACTTTATATGTACTAGTCCCAAAACAACTCAAATGCCCATCAACAAATGAATGGATAACGAGTCATGGTATATCCACAAAATGGAAAACTCCTCAGCAATAAAAGAATGGATACATGCAACAGGATGGAGAAATTTCAAAATAATTATTCTGAGTGAAAGAACGCTAAGAAAAATAATTTCATTTATAAAAAATTCTGAAATATACAAACTAATCAATAGTGACAGAAAGCAGATCGGTAGTTTCCTGGAGTAGAAAGAATGTGAAACAGGGAAAGAAGGGAGAAAGGGATTACAGTCTTGATGAAATTTTGGGGCTTATGGATGATTGTTATCTTGATTATGGTGATGGTATCAAAAGTGTATATATATGTCAAAACTCATCAAATTGTATACTCTAATGTGCAGTTTAGTGTATATCATTGTACCTCAGTAGAGTTATAAAATAAAAAAGGAGGGTATGAATTATAAACATTGCATTTTAGTGTTCATGTCTTTGCCTGTAGTCAACGACAAGGAAGAAACTAGGGCAAATGACAGTAGACATCTTCTTTGAATAAAATAGGACTGTATTTGTTTAGTTAAGCTAAAATATCATTAAAGAGGGGAATCTTAAAAAAAAACTACCTTAAACAGTTTAACTTAAATATACAAGTAGTTCTTATTTTGCATTGTCTGATACACACGAATTTCAGTTACCATGATTTAGTTAATACCAGACCACGACAACATGGTTCAAATCTCAGTTACCATGGTATATTAACTGTGAGTAAAAAGCGCAGTGTTCAATACTTGCTTTTCAGTCCACAAGCTACTATGAAAATAACATGTACATTAAAATTAGTGAGCATTTTGCATGACTTCTTTCAAAGTCTGCAGATGATCACTGTGCATTTGTTATTCAGTTCACACACAGCATTTAGTTTTGTTACCTCTGTGCCCCTGAGATAAACCCACAAGGAATTCCACAAAAATGGATAACTGAATGGGGGAATTAGCAAACATAATTAAAGTGCACAAAAGCAACACAAAGTGATGATACTGGAAGTGAAACTCAAATTGAATGTAAATGGAATTACAAAAGAAATAGCTCACTGCGGAATGTTGACATTGCTGCCATTTTAGAAACTCTAGATATGCAGTCTGAAGAGATCAATGAAGGTGAACTTATCGACATAAATGAGGTAAAGTGTCTGCGATGAAAAGGCTGAATATGTCCCAGAAGAAGTGATGCTGGCAGAAATCTTCACATTAAAAGAACTCTCAAGGACTTCCCTGGTGGTCCAGTGGTCAAGACTCTGCACTCCCAATGCAGGGGGCACAGGTTCGATCCCTGGTCGGGGAACTAAGATCCTGCATGCTGCACCACATGGCAATAAATAAATACATAAATAAATAAAGAGAACTCTCAGAGATATTTCAAGCCATTGAGAATGTAAAGGATAAAATGTTGGAATCTGACACAAATTTAGAAAGGCGTGTGATAATTAGCCAAGGTAAAGAAAAGATGCTCAACTTGTAAGTTGTTCAATGAGAAGACAAGCACTGCTCAAACTACTCTTGACAAGTTTTTTTTTTTAAACAAAGAAATATACTTTGGTTCTCATCATTTCTAATATTTTACGTTACACAGATAACTGATAGTGACTTCTAGTGCTTCAAAAAAATTTTTTAAAGGTCACAGAACAATTTGAATTTTCCGCACTAATTATTAAGATAACTTTGCATAGGTTTTAGCTTACACAATCAGTTTTATGGATGTGCACTACTATGCAAAGCAAAGACTGTCTGAATATTAGCTAATTTTTTGAAGAAGAATGAAATGTGCTGAACAGAGGGCCATAACATCTTTCTTCCATAAACCATACACATATTATATATAGTCTATGATTTTCAAGGATTGTTAAAATTTGTTTTTTATTTATTAATTTATATATTTTAGTTGGGTGAAAATTTAAGACATATACAAAGCAACTGAATATGGAATCTAAGACATATGCAAAGCAATTGAATGTGGAGTCTTTCTTAAGCAATGATTCTCATTTCTAGCTATACATTACAATCAGCTAGGGCGCTTTAAAAAATTCCAGTGTCCTAGACCAATTAGACTAGAATACATGGGGTTGGAACGATAGCATGAGGATTTTTTCCAAATACCCTATGTTATTTTAAATATTCTGGCAAAGTTGAAAAAGACTGTTTCATCTTTTTACACTTTCCCCAAATCTTTTATAATAACTGTCTCAATCATATCTCATTTTGTTTTAAGCCATTTGTTTGCACTATTTCAAAAGTGGTCCATTTAGTTTTATAAGAATAGCAACTTTTGTATTCATACTTCATCAGCTCCCACTAAAATGACATCATCAGAATAATAAATAAAACTAGCATTAATAGGGTTAGGGAGAAATAATGACTTTTGATAAGCACACAAAGCAATTGGTGGGAGAGATGTGCATGAGATTACTAGAGTACAGGTTTGTAACCAGAAAGGTTAAGTATGCTTGGGGAATCAATGTTTTACAGAGGAAATGAAATCTATTTAAAGATGGATTAATCTGGCAATTTGGTTAGGAAACCTTCACTGTTTTGAATTTTTATTTCTTCTAATGAAGTAAGAGGTTTAGGTCACAGAATTTTGACTGTGCTAAAGAGCTATACTTAGTTGCTTCCTCAGACCAAGGACTTTTTGGAATTAAAAGACAACAAGAAACCAAATTTTTCAGACACTCAGTGGTGCACACGATTTACATTACTACTGATATGATAAGACCTCTGGTCATATGAGGGAAAAAAGAATAATGCTGCTTCTTTTCAAAAAAGTACCGCTACTGTCACTGAAATTAAAGATAATGGACAATGTCACTCATTTTCCAAACTTTACTTCGCTGATCATTAGGGAAGAATTGCAGAATTACTTGATGGAAACAAGCCACATAGTCAAAGCAGACTGACAAATTTAAGCAGACTGACAAATTTTGATACATACAAATTTTGCTTGATTTCTTGCAGTTACTGGAATAAAAAACTCTGGATATGCCTGTATGCTTTTGTTAAAGTGGATGACCTAGCTGAAAAGGAATTACTGTCAACTGTGCACTAACGGGGGTTGGAGGACAGTAGGAGATGCAACCCCAATCATGCTTAAAACTAACCAAAACATGGTAAAAAAAATTAATACTCTCTTATATAGTTAAAACTGTATGTACTATCTAGAAACATATTTACCCATTCTAAAAGTATAATACTAAAATGTAAGGATAATACATCTTAGAACACAAAACATCATACAAATTGTGCCAAACCCTCTTCTAGGCAATGGGAATACAGGGTTTTAGAAGACAATATACCAGTAAAAAAAATAAGTATATAATACAATTTCAGTGGCAATAAATTGAATGAAGAAAACAGAGCAGAATAATGGGATGGAGAACCATTGAGAGCAAAGAAGGGATTCGGGGGCAGCAACTGACACATTTGATGGCTCCCTCTTCAAACAGTCTTCCCTCAGCATCCATGATACCTCACCACCCTAGTTTGCCTTCAATCCCTCTGGTTACTCCTTTTCAGTTCTTCTGCAGTCTCATCTTCTGCCTAACTTTAAGTGTTGGTATTTTTCAGGTCTGTAATCACTGAACTGCTTCTCTCTTCTTACTCCACAAATAGTGCCTGGGTGATCTTATGTCCTCCTCACTTCACGTATCATCTTGCATTAAACAATCTAAATTTCTCCTGAGCATCAAACATATACTATATGCAACTGTGTCCTGCACTCTCCAAGTGAAATCTCCACAAGTTCCTTGAAAGCAATATGGGAAAAGTCAATATGAACAAAATTAAAGTAAAACTTGCTCCCTCTTTGGGGAGAGATGTTACCATCATTCACCCTGACATACAAGGCACATAGCTGGGAATCATTGCAGACTTTTCCTTTTTCATCATTCATTATATCCAGTTAATCTCCATGGCTGGTTGATACTATTTCTTAGATTTTTTTCAAATATCTTCACCCTCTTGGCCCCAACTGCCACGTCCCTGGCTTGGGCTTCCATCAACTCTCTCCTTGCAACAGTTACCTAACTTGGCTCCCAATCCTGCTCTCAACTTCAATCCATTCTCTAAGCAGATGACAAAATGCAACAGTTGTCACCTTATTCTCATCTTCTTACCACTTAACCAAGCATACAAGACTCTTCCCCATCTAGCCTCCCCTACTTCTCCAGCTTCATCTCTTGTCAATGGCCCTCTCTCCACAATTCTCTGCTCTAGTCATGCTAAACTTTGTTCAATTCCTGGCCTATGCTCCGCCTTTAACATATTGCTTGTCACATAGTAACAGCTCACTAAATACGTTGACTAAATGAAAGAACGAATTCTTGGAAGATAGTTATTCCTTGGGAATCGGGGCGAAGGAATAAAGTAAAATGAAAATATCCTCATTTAGATTTATAGCGCCCTCACTCGAGCCCGCGTGCGCACCCACCTGCCTACAGGTATATAAAACCTATCCTATTTTCTCGAGCCACAGAACAGAAGAGAGAGTAAAGCCCAGTTGTGGTGGAGAAAAGTGGTAATGAGGCGGCCAAGTGTGAGGCAAAGCTAACACAGCCATTGGCCCAAATTTTTTTTTTTTTTTTTTTTGGTGGTACGCGGGCCTCTCACTGTTGTGGCCTCTCCCGTTGCGGAGCATAGGCTCCGGATGTGCAGGCTCAGCGGCCATGGCTCACGGGCCCAGCCGCTCCGCGGCATGTGGGATCTTCCCGGACCGAGGCACGAACCCGTGCCCCCTGCATCGGCAAGCGGACTCTCAACCACTGCGCCACCAGGGAAGCCCCATTGGCCCAGAATTTAACCTGAATATTAGATAAAAGAATAAGGTTTTCTTTACCTCCGTGTGGACTCCGCTCTCCGAAGGCGAACAGGGTCGTCCAAACCCGCTTGTCGTGCCAACAAAAACCCTAGCATCCCGTCCCTTCACACCGGCTTGCGAACTGGACGGCGCCATGACAGAACACTGAGGCTAGGGTGTAGAGCGGAGTCTCCCATTGGTCAAGCATGATGCCATCCGGCCAATGGAGAGCGTCGTTACTTGAGGGTGTACGGAAGGAGGTGGGTGGGACTCCTCTGAGCAGGTGGGCTGAGTCGGCTGCCTGGGTTTTCTCACTTTGGTCTCAGGGAACCTTGGCAGGTCACGGCACGACCCGCGCTGGAGCCGGTGGGAAGGCATGGGTTGGTCTCAGAATTTGTTCCGTGTCTTGTGGAGAGCGCTGTCAAAGGAAGTGAAGGAGCAAGTGGGCACAGACCTGTTCGGGAACAAATACTACTATATCCCAGAGTACAAGAACTGGAGAGGTGAGATGAGAGCTAGGGCAGCGGTTGGGGTGTCGAAAAACGATGTGCGGCACTTGTAATCACCAGAGTAGACAACCCGAGTTCGTTCTCCCCACAACCCTCTCTACTCTGGCCGCTGGCTTTCAGACGGGCTGTCGGTGAACGGATACAACGCTAGCGTTGTATCTCCCATCGCCGAGAGCCCCGCCAGCGGAGGACCGCCCCCTCTGCCCCCCTCAGTGTGGGTCCTTGAGGTCGGGCGACGTAGACGGGGACAAGTCCACGGACGTCTTTTACCAAAGGTTCCCGGGAGGGGTAGGGAAGTGCCTTTCCTCCTCCCGTGACCCTCTTGCGACCAGGCTGGCGCGGGGTAATTGAAGAGGTGTATTTTGAGCGCCTCCGCTCTCCTCTTTCGTGGTGTTGACCTTTTTCAGTGGCTCCGGCGTTGGCCCCAGGCGTCACCTTCCTCAAGGCCAAAACTGTCAGAAGTAGGGCCATGCACGCTGACTGTATGGAAAAGAGATCCCCGCAAGGCTCCACGTTACCTTTCCCATGAGTTTACACTCCCAAGACCCTGTTGCGCTGACTTGAAGATACAGGGCGCTAACCGTGTTTCTGTGCAGGAATCTTGCGAAGTCTTGATGTTTGGGGAGGTAGGGGCCGTTGCTGGTCTTTGAGATCACACCACGTGGCAGTCGTGGTAAACTCTTCTGTGTTGTTCCAGCGCCGCGATGCAAAAGATCTCGGGCTTTGGGGTCAGAAAGGCATGGGTTAGAATCTCAACTTTGAGATCTAATAACTGAGGGATCACAGACAAAGTATTTGTCCTCCGCAGGTCTCAGTATCCTCACTTGAAAGTTAGAGATAATAATAATAGCAATAATATTGAGAAACACTAAGACCTTTAAAAGTTGTGTTCCATTCATTTCCTGTAACTCTTGACAGAGGGCATTTCTTCTTCGTAGAGCATATGTAAAGGGTATTCCTTGATTTATTACTCAAAATTGTTTTGCCTAGCCCTTTTCTGTAACTGATTTTAATATCTTAGACTTGTTTCCCTAATGAGCATTTAAACTCTATCAGGGCAGGAAATAAGTCTTAAAAGTCCACAAAGAACCTAGAATGGTGGTGAAGTGTTTCTTGACAGAGGAAGCAGAGAGAAAAATGTTTCTTTTCCATAAGTTGTCAGGTAACGTTAAAAAAATACGAAAAACATCAGATTGACCTTTTTAAATTGAAGTATAATTTACATACAGTAACGTTCATCCTTTTTGGTGTATGGTTTTATGATTTTTGAAAAATGCATACTCTCATGTATCACCACAGTCAAGATATAGAACAGTTCCATCACCCCCAGAAGTCCCTCCTACCCCTTAATATTTCATTCCCTCACCCTGCCCTTGACACCCACTGATCTGTTTTACGTTCCTACAGTTTTGCCTTTTCCAGAACATCATGTATAATAAATGGAGCTATATTGAATACAAGATACAGTCTTTTGAGTCTAGTTTATTTCACATGGCATAATGCAGTTGAGATTTATCCATGTATCAGTAGTTCCTTTTTGTTACTAAGTAGTATTCCCTTCCATTATATGGGTTTACCACAGTTTATCTGTTCAGCAGCTGAAGGACATTTAGGTTGTTTCTACTGTTTTTGGTGATTGTGCAAAAAGCCTCTATAAACGTTCACATATAGGATTTTGTGTGAACATAATTTCTCTAGGGTGAACAGCTAGGAGTGGAATTGCTGAGTTGTGGGTAAATGTATATATAACTAACTTTGTAAGAAACTACCAAACTGTTTTCCAAACTGGTTGTACCATTTTTCATTCCTGCCAGCAACACATGGAAAGTTCTAGTTTCACATTCTCACCAGCACTTGGTTTTGTCAGTTTTTTTGTTTTTATTTTTATTTTAGACATTCTAATAGGTAGATAGTGTTATCTCATGGTTTTAATTTTCATTTTCCTAATGACTGAGGATGTTGAGAATCTTTTCATGTGCTTATTTGCCATCCATGGATCTTTGGTGAAGTATCTGTTCAAATCTTTTGACCATTAAAAAAAATTTGTATTAATTTCATTTCATTGAAAATACAGTATCATTAAAGAAAGACTTAAATTAACAAAATCATGTGTATTCTAAAATGGTATAATTTATGAGTCATAGGTAATGTTTATCTTATAATTTTATTATTATAATACCAAGTTGTTTTCCAAAGTGCTTATGCCAATTTATGCTTCAATTAGCTTGATATTTTGAATCCATGTACTCTTGATTGTGAGAAAATCAGGCTTTTACCAATGATGTAGTAGAATCAATGCATGCTGCTGTCTAATGTCTCTGTGTGTCTCAGTTCTTAGATAATTGAGGGCTGTGGTACAGATGTGTTATACAGTCTATAAGTACCATTACACATTTCCTAAGCCTTCTACTATAAAGCAAGGGAAAATATTTTTAGTTTGTTTTCAAGCAAGTTTTCAAAAAATAAGTCATCTAACTTTTCTATTTCCTTGATATGAAAGGTGGTTCTTTAGAGGTCTCCTTGAGTTTTCTTTGAGTTGCATAATTGAACACCATCAATGAAGAGTGTTTAAGAACCCTTTAGAGGAAATTAATTTTTCTTTTAATTCAGTTAATTACTGTGGTGCCAGTCATCAAAGAACTACTATATTTTCCACGTAGGGTTTTATTTAATAAGAGAAAATCTGTTGTTATGTAATTCAAAATAAGTCTTGAGTATTGTCTAGTCAGCTGAATTTAAGTTTAGAACTGTGGAAATTTTAACTTTTTTTAAAAAAGCATATTGGCATTTCAGGATAAAAAGATTATGAGTATAGCATGTACTCGGCATTTTTAATAGCAAAGTGTTGATTGACATCTTTTTATTGAAAGTTTGCTTGCTCTATAGTAGATTATTTAGTAGAAGATTCCTCAAACTTGATCTAGAAAATTCCTTAGTTATTGCACCCTTCTTATTTGTAATTTCCCTGAGTTTTTATCCATACGATTCCATTTATCTCATGTTTCAAAAGGTAATTCTCTTCCTTTCTAAGATAAATTCTTGTATTTGTATACTTGATTCTGACTGGAACCTCTTTGAACCTTGTTTCATTATTTTCACCTCCTTTTGCACATTTATTAAACATCTACACCCCTAAAACTAACAAATTTGTTAACTGAAGAACTATTTTAAGTTGTTATTTGCTAATTGACATTGTGAATGTCTGGATTTTGGGGGTGGGGTGAATATTATGCATAATATGCAAAAACACCTGTTTGGAGTATTGTGTTTGGTTCTGGACACCACAGTTTAGGAGAGATGCTTGAAAATCTAGTGTCCAGACAGGGATAGTTATGATGATAAAATTTTCTGGAAATTATATACGTGAGTATTATTAGCTGTGAGTCTTGAGGAGGTTTACCCTTTGAAGAGAAGATTTACGAGGAACTTCAAGTATATGAAAAATCGTGGTATAGAAAAGGATTAGGCTTGGGACTTACCTGGTGGCCCAGAGGTTAAGAATCTGCTTTCCAATTCATCAGGGGATGCAGGTTCAATCCCTGGTTGGCAAACTAAGATCCCACGTGCCACAGGACAACTAAGCCCATGCACTGCAACTACTGAGCCCCTGTGCCACAACTAGAGAGCCCAAGTGCCGCAACTACAGAGCCCACACACCACAACTAGAGAGAAGCCTGCACACCACGATGAAAGATTCAGCATGCCGCAACTAAGACCCGACACAGCCAAATTTTAAAAAAGATAAAAGGAAAGGATTAGGCTCATCTGTATAGCCTTTTAACTCAGAACTTAGATCAGAGGGTAAATGTTTACCTTTTTATAAGAAGCAACTTTCAGACTGTTAGGGCTGTGCTAGAAAAAGAAGAGAGTGCCTTATGTTTGATTGTAGTTGGGAGAATTTAGGGAGATAAGTAGCTGGAAACATTTGATCAGCACCTTGAAGGATAAATACGATTTCACAAAGAGTGGTAGAAAAGTATTTCTGGTTGGCACCTGGAAGGGATAGGAAATACCACAGAGATTAGAAGGTTGTCCCATGTGGGTAGACTTCAGAGTAGAAGAATAATAGAAGCTGTTCTAGTGAGGGGATAGACAAGGTCAGATTATAAAAGGCCTTGCATAGGTTTGAAATTTATGCTTCATTCTGTAGGTGGTAGGTAGCCATTGAAAGCTTTTCAACAGAGAAAAGTTTGTGTCATAATTAGAGCTATTAGAGAAATGACTCTGGAAGCCCTGGGAAAGATGAGCTAGAGGGGAAAGGGAGGGAACTAAAATTCTGTTAGGTGGGAGCATCGCTAGGTTTACTGTGATCCTGGATAGAGATCTATTTGGACTGAAGTGATGGAAAGAAAAGTTTGATTTGACAAAACTTTTGGACTTGGTAATGAATTGGACTGTTAGAAGGGGAAAGAAAAGAGGAGAGGCCAAAGTTGATTTTATTGTTTTAATTCTGGAGAACTGGTGGATGGTAGTGTACCGATTCATGCAAATAGAGGCTATAAGGGACTAATGCAAATGGAGAAGCAGGGCTTAGGCTTGGCTTGGTGGAAGAGTAAATAGAATTTGTTGCTTATAACAGGGCACCTGTATAATCAGGCAATTGTATACTCAGATCTGCAGTTCCAAAGATGTCAGTGATTAAAATACAAATTTGGAAGCCATCTTAATAGAGGTGATCACTAAAACTGTAGGGATAGTTGGATTCAAGCAGGGAAAGAATAATAACATGATATTAAGAGACAGGTATTTGGGGGCTTCCCTGGTGGCGCAGTGGTTGAGAGTCCACCTGCCGATGCAGGGGACGCGGGTTCATACCCCGGTCTGGGAAGATCCCACATGCTGCAGAGTGGCTGGGCCCGTGAGCCATGGCTGTTGAGCCTGCGCGTCCGGAGCCTGTGCTTCGCAACGGGAGAGGCCACAACAGTGAGAGGCCCAAGTACCGCAAAAAAAAAAAAAAAAGAGACAAGTATTTGGGAACCCTGGCATTTCAGTGGCTTCCTGTTACCTGAGAATAAATCCAAACTACCTGGCTGGCATTCATGACCTTTGAGTCCATCTTGAAAGTGATACTTGTTTTTAGTCTAATCTTTAGATCAATGGTTTTATAACAAGCCTAGATATTTATGCTATTAGGAGAGCTCAAACCTGAAAGCTTACATGATTTCCTATCAGGGAGTTGAATCAGATAGTATTTAATTTTCAGCATTCAAAAAATAGCGTTAAAATTAATTGAATGTAGTTATTTAAGAGTTGCATCTAGTCTGTAACGTTGATGTTCCAAAAATGGAATTGGTTGGGGGCAAGGCAGGGATATCAGTGGACCGTAGGTAACAGCGATGCTTTCTTTTAGAATTCAGGACAAATATTTCATCAAACATGGTAGATTTATTTTTGGAACACATTTTAAAAAATTGTATAACCTTCATTAAGGCTTTTTGTATTGAATTGTTTACACTAGGCTACTGCCAGTGATTTTCAAACTGTTCACAGTTTAATAATTATAAAATAAACCTATTCAAGTTCCAGCATTTTATTAGAAAATCTTACATGCTAAAAGATTTTTTTCATTTTATGCTCAGTTTTTAAATGAGGCATTATTTGTACATTTATAGAAATTGTGAGCAAAGAAAAATCTGTGCTAAGATTTTAGTGAAAGCATTATTGCCAAATTATATTTTCTGTACTTTCTATATTTATATGAGTGTGTTTAGATTCACATATATCTAGATTATCAGTGTGTCAGACACGTTGTTTATAATAATATTTCCTGAATTTTACATTTCATGCTTTTTGGTTAAAAGAAAAAAAAAAGATGGCCTTTGAACATGGCGTTTCCAAACACTCTTGGGAAGCCAAATCAGAAAAGGTATAAACCGCACTTTAAAGGTGATCATTTAATATTGAGGTCTGTCAATCTAAGATTGAATTTTGTTTAAAATTGAAGGTTATTTTATATCATTTCTATGTGCTTCCTTTTTTAAAAAATTAGTTGGATTTTACCTTTTTTCTAACCTGACAATCATTTATTTTATTTATTTATCCATTTATCTTTAACTATTGAATTATGAAATATTTCAAACATAAAAAATAGAATGATAAAACAAACCACCACGTACCCATCACTCACTTTAAACAGTTATCAACTCATGGTTAAATTTTATTTTCTCCACACCCTGCCACCCAACTCTCCTCTTATTTTGAAGCAAATACCAAACATCATGTTTATTTATATTTTCAGTATATATCCCTTGAACACAGACTCCTTTTTTTAAATATAACAATAACACCATCATCACATATAGAAATCAAAAATTCCTTAATATCATCAAATATTCTGTCCATATTCCCTTGATTGTCCTATAAAATGCTCTTATTTATTGGTTGATTTGTTTACTTAGTTTTGCAGTCGGTATAAATTGACCTCCAAACAAAATCTTTACATCATGATCACTAATATGGTTTTTTTTTGTTTTTAATTTATTTAGTTATTTTTGGCTGCATTGGGACTTTGTTGCTGGGCGCCAGCGTTCTCTAGTTGCGGTGAGTGGGGGCTACTCTTCATTGCAGCGCGCGGGCTTCTCATTGCAGTGGCTTTTCTTGTTGCGGGGCATGGGCTCTAGGCGTGTCGGCCTCAGTAGTTGTGGCGCGTGGGCTTCAGTAGTTGTGACTCGCAGGCTCTAGAGCACAGGCTCAGTAGTTGTGGCACATGGGCTCAGTAGTTGTGGCTTGTGGGCTGTAGAGCGCAGGCTTGGTAGTTGTGGCGCACAGGCTTAGTTGCTCTGCGGCATGTGGAATCTTCCCGGACCAGGGCTCAAACCCATGTCCCCTGCATTGGCAGGTGGATTCTTAACCACTGCGCCACCAGGGAAGTCCACTAATACGTTTTTTAAGTCTCTTGTAGTTTATAGGTTTCCTCTTTATGTTGTTTTTGCTCTATCTCTCTCACACACACACCCCTGCTTTTTTGGGAGTGGGTGTTAACAAAAAGTTACTTTTTTTTTTTTAATGGCATTAATCCATTCATGTTTGTTGTAAGAAGTGGTATATTTCATCTTTGGTCATCTTATTTTTTATGCTTTGTTATTTATGTCTTCTTATCCCTACCTTTTTAGATGTCTTTTGTAGTATAGCCCTCATTTTACTTGAACTTGGCTGTACTAAGTGAGACCTGAGTGAATGCTACAGGCCTGTGGCTTCCTATAGGGTTCTGGTAGAATTTCTCTGGGAGAACTGTACTCAGTACTCAGGATGTCTTCACTTTCATCCCCTGCAAGTGGGAATCTTAAGAATGTCAGTATCAGGTCAGAGTTGTAGTTGCCTATGAGAAATAGGGAAGGGGCTCATTGGGATACTTAGCACATACTATTGTTTGGAGCCTTTTAAAAAAGATCTTATTTTGTGACGTCTTACAAGCTCTTCACGTCAGTGATAACTAGGCCTTCCTGTTAGGAGCACTGATGGCATTCCCAAATTCCTTTGACTTGACCCTTACCATTTATTTGCCCCTTGCTCTCATACTTGCTGCTCTAAGATTGGGGTTTTCTCAGTACTTCTTTTTGGAAAAACCCATAGAAATTCTTTCCAGCGTGTCCTGTTATGTCTGTGCTGATTTACAGACCAGTCAGCATTGTTGGTTTTGCCTTCCATTCATCTTGTACCATTCACTAGTTTTCTCATGTGACAAATATTTATTCAGCACTGCTTTATGCAGAACATATCTGTTTTATGTATTTCAGGTCTATTGGCTTCAGTTTCTCACCTTTTGATGTTTAACTGTATCACTTGTCCAGTTTAGCTGCATCCTATATTCTTTAATAAAGTCAACAGGATTTGGGAAGATAAATGAGGTAAACATAAATCAATGGCAATTTTAAACTGAAGTTTACATATTTAATTTGTAACACAAATTAGCAACACATTTTTTCCTCCATTTTGTTCTCAATTCACGATAGCCTCCAGTCTTTTTAGCAGTAGTTCCATTAATGATAGCTGTCATTCATCGAGTGTTAACTGATTAGTTCATGTCTTTACAGCAGCCATATAACTAAGGATTATTATCCTTATCTTAAACATGAGGTGTTTGTTTCATTTTGAATACATAAATGAACTTTATGTGTATGTGCCTGGGTACAGAGTAGGTACTCAAAAAATAGCTGTTCAATGAACTGAGATATTTATGGACCCAGAATTATAAAAGCAAAAACAAAGCAAGATTTTTTTAAAATGTAGGAAATGATTTAGTTTTACAAAATCTTAAAACAGTGATTAAGGTATATTTTTCTTTTTATTTATTATAAATGGGCCAAATTATTCTTCAGGGATTAAAATATTCTCATTAGAAATAAGACTGTCTTTTCCATAACTTTTCTAGTGTGGTTCCAGTTTGAACTTAGCTTAGTTGCGGGCATCAAACTTCTGTTAAAATACCGAGTCATGGGCTTCCCTGGTGGCACAGTGGTTAAGAATCCTCCTGCCAATGCAGGGGACACGGGTTCAAGCCCTGGTCCTGGAAGATCCCACATGCTGCGGAGCAACTAAGCCCGTGCGCCACAACTACTGAGCCTGCGCTCTAGAGCCTGCGTGCCTAGAGTCTGTACTCCGCAACAAGAGAAGCCACTGCAATGAGAAGCCTGTGCACTGCAACAAAGAGTAGCCCCCACTCGCTGCAACTAGAGAAAGCCCCCACACAGCAACGAAGACCCAACACAGCCAAAAATATAAGTAAAATAAATAAGTTTATTAAAAAAAATACTCGAAAAGATACCCAGTCATATTTTTTTCCTTTCAGGATGAATAAATCATCATCTGATAATTCAAAACCTGTATCATCCAACTGTTAACGTGTGATTATAGAGCTGCATTGTTTTATGTTTTTTTTAACATCTTTATTGGAGTATAATTGCTTTACAGTGGTGTGTTAGTTTCTGCCTTATAACAAAGTGAATCAGCTATACATATACATATATCCCCATATCTTCTCCCTCTTGCATCTCCCTCCCACCCTCCCTAACCCACCCCTCCAGATGGTCACAACGGACCGAGCTGATCTCACTGTGCTATGCTACTGCTTCCCACTAGCTATCTATTTTACATTTAGTAGTATATATAAGTCCATGCCACTCTCTTACATCATCCCAGCTTACGCTTCTGCCTCCCCATGTCCTCAAGTCCATTCTCTACGTCTTTATCTTTATTCCTGTCCTGCCCCTAGGTTCATCAGAACCATCCCTCCCTTTAGATGCCATATATATGTGTTAGCATATGGTATTTGTTTTTCTCTTTCTGACTTACTTCACTCTGTATGACAGACTCTAGGTCCATCCACCTCACTACAAATAATTCAGTTTCGGTTCTTTTTATGGCTGAATAATATTCCATTGTATATATGTGCCACATCTTTATCCATTCATCTGTCGATGGACATTTAGGTTGCTTCGTGTTCCATCTATTGTAAGTAGAGCTGCAGTGAACATTGTGGTACATGACTCTTTTTGAATTATGGTTTTCTCAGGGTATATGCCCAGTAGTGGGATTGCTGGGTCATATGGTAGTTCTATTTTTAGTTTTTTAAGGAACCTCCATACTGTTTTCCATAGTGGCTGTATCAATTTACATTGCCAACAATAGTGCAAGAGGGTTCCCTTTTCTCCACACCCTCTCCAGTATTTATTGTTTGTAGATTTTTTGATGATGGCCATTTTCACCAGTGTGAGGTGATACCTCATTGTAGTTTTGATTTGCATTTCTCTAGTGATTAGTGATGTTGAGCATCGTACCATGTGTTTGTTGGCAATATGTATATCTTCTTTGGAGAAGTGTCTGTTTAGGTCTTCTGCCCAGTTTTGGATTGGGTTGTTTTTTTTTTTGATATTGAGCTGCATGAGCTGCTTGTAAATTTTGGAGATTAATCCTTTGTCAGTTGCTTCATTTGCAAATATTTTCTCCCATTCTGAGGGTTGTCTTTTTTTTTTTTTTTTTTTTGCGGTACGTGGGCCTCTCACTGTTGTGGCCTCTCCCGTTGCAGAGCACAGGCTCTGGACAGGCAGGCTCAGCGGCCATGGCTCACGGGCCCAGCCGATCCACGGCATGTGGGATCTTCCCGGACCGGGGCATGAACCCGTGTCCCCTGCATCGGCAGGCGGACTCTCAACCACTGCGCCACCAGGGAAGCCCTGAGGATTGTCTTTTTGTCTTGTTTATGGTTTCCTTCGCTGTGCAAAAGCTTTTAAGTTTCATTAGGTCCCATTTATTTATTTTTGTTTTTATTTCCATTTCTCTAGGAGGGGGGTCAAAAAGGATCTTGCTGTGATTTATGTCATAGAGTGTTCTGCCTATGTTTTCCTCTAAGTGTGTCTGGTCTTACATTTAGGTCTTTAATCCATTTTGAGCTTGTTTTTTGTGTATGGTGTTAGGGAGTGTTCTAATTTCATTCTTTTACATGTAGCTGTCCAGTTTTCCCAGCACCACTTATTGAAGAGACTGTCTTTTCTCCATTGTATATTCTTGTCTCCTTTATCAAAGATAATGTGACCATATGTGTGTGGGTTTATCTCTGGGCTTTCTATCCTGGTCCATTGATGTATATTTCCATTCTTGTGCCAGTACCATACTGTCTTGATTACTGTAGCTTTATAGTATAGTCTGAAGTCTGGGAGCCTGATTCCTCCAGCTCCATTTTTCTTTCTCAAGATTGCTTTGGCTATTTGGGGTCTTTTGTGTATCCATACAAATTGTGAAATTTTTTGTTCTAGTTCTGT
Organism: Lagenorhynchus albirostris; assembly: GCF_949774975.1. NCBI lineage: Eukaryota > Metazoa > Chordata > Mammalia > Artiodactyla > Delphinidae > Lagenorhynchus > Lagenorhynchus albirostris. The sequence continues at coordinate 47,697,150 of NC_083097.1, forward strand.
GAAGAATGCCATTGGTAGTTTGAAAGGGATTGCATTGAATCTGTAGATTGCTTTGGGTTATAGTCATTTTCATAATGTTGATTCTTCCAATCCGAGAACATGGTATATCTCTCCATCTGTTTGTATCATCTTTAATTTCTTTCATCAGTGTCTTATAGTTTTCTGCAGACAGGTCCTTTGTCTCCTTAGGTAGGTTTATTCCTAGGTATTTTATTCTTTTTTTCATAATGGTAAATGGGAGTGTTTCCTTAATTTCTCTTTCAGATTTTTCATCATTAGTGTATAGGAATGCAAGAGATATCTGTGCATTAATTTTTTATCCTGCTACTTTACCAAATTCATTGATTAGCTCTAGTAGTTTTTTGTTAGCATCTTTAGGATTCTCTATGTATAGTATCACATCATCTGCAAAGAGTGACAGCTTTATTTCTTCTTTTCTGATTTGGATTCCTTTTATTTCTTTTTCTTCTCTGATTGCTGTGGCTAAACCTTTCAAAGCTATGCTGAATAATAGTGGTAAGAGTGGACATCCTTGTCTTGTTCCTGATCTTAGAGGAAATGGTTTCAGTTGGCTGTGGGTTTGTCATATATGGTCTTTATTATGTTGAGGTAGGTTCCCTCTATGCCTACTTTCTGGAGGGTTTTTATCGTAAATGGATGTTGAGTTTTGTTGAAAGCTTTTTCTGCATCTATTGAGATGATCATATGGTTTTTTCCCTTCAGTTTGTTAATATGGTGTATCACATTGATTGATTTGTGTATATTGAAGAATTCTTGCATTCCTGGGATAAACCCCACTTGATCATGGTTAATGATCATTTTAATGTTCTGTTGTATTCTGTTTGCTAGTATTTTGTTGAGGATTTTTGCATCTATGTTCATCAGTGATATTGGCCTGTAGTTTTCTTTCTTTGTGACATCTTTGTCTGGTTTTGGTATCAGGGTGATGGTGGCCTCGTAGAATGAATTTGGGAGTGTTCCTCCCTCTGCTATATTTTGGAAGAGTTTTAGAAGGATAGGTGTTAGCTCTTTAGAGCTGCATTGTTTTTGATGATGTCACTTCAACTTATTTGTATTTAGTGTTTAAATACACTGAAAACCATAGTTAATTGGTATTCAATTAAGACATAGTTATTAAAAGTCAGAAAAATAAAATGGTCAGAATTATTAAGTAAGGTGTGTCTTTTTTCAGTGAGTAATTGGAAGATTATGATATATAGTTCTTTAGAATGTGATTTTACTCTAACATTTGGGAAATATTTTTCCAGCAGGTGGCAGCATTGTCTTGAAAAATGTAGCTTGCCAGTTTATTAAATATTTTTCTTTGAGCCAGTTTGAGGAAGGAATCTTTTCTTTAAAATAATTGAATTTATATTTTTTCTTCCAAATAAACCCAGCACTACTGCTTTATAAAATGCTAGTCATAAGACAAGGATTTCAAAATGACGCTATGGATTACTGCTAGTCAGTAATGCAGTGATAAAAGTGACAGTTATGTTTTGAAGAATTGACCAAAATTTTAAAAGATCATACATATAATTTTTCTAACAGTAAGTAATATTCTGTCTTGAGTTATTGGAGATAACATAATATAATCATAACCATGGACATCATCAAATTCATAGAATATCCTAAAATGTTTTATGATTTTACTTAAACCATGCCTTCTGTTTAGGAATACCTGAAAAAAGTTGAACTTCTTTTAAAATCCTTTGTTGAATATAAAATAATAAAAATGGTTAATTTTTTACATAGGTTATCTTAATGTTCTCTGAATGTTGGAATTTCCATTTTCTTATCTTCATTTTAAAATTTCATTTCTTAATTGTGTTTTCCTCTGAGATTATTTCAATTGCTTATTGAACTTCTTTAGTTTGTGTGTGTATGCATGCATGTACTTAAACACTTAATTGTATTTTGGTGAGGGGAAAATATCAACATTTTCCCTGTAGTCCTTGATTGCATTCCTGTCTCATACCAGTGGAATCACATCAGAGTCATACTTTCGTCCAAGAGAGAAACAGGAGCATGAAATTATTCACAGTCATACAGGCAATCCTTTATACTGTCTTTAAGAATTTAAGGAACCATAATCTTCAATTCTGCCTTTCCCTGCCAGGGAAATATGGGACCTTTTGATCAGAAATGGAAACTAATAATGAATGAGTGACTAAGCTAGTTATATCTATTTCTGAGTGAGGCTGAATATGTTTCATGTAAGAGAAAAAGAGTTATTGTCCTTTTTTGCTTTGAGTATCTCATAATTGCTTTATATTAAGAGTAGTAATGTCAGGCTTCCCTGGTGGCGCAGTGGTTGAGAGTCTGCCTGCCGATGCTGGCGACAGGGGTTCCCATAGTGCCCCGGTCTGGGAAGATCCCACATGCCGTGGAATGGCTGGGCCCGTGAGCCAGGGCCGCTGGGCCTGCGCGTCTGGAGCCTGTGCCCCGCAACGGGAGAGGCCACAACAGTGAGAGGCCTGTGTACCACAAAAAAAAAAAAGAAAAAAAAAAGTAGTAATGTCAATAGCAGCAATCACTGTAATTAGTATTATTAAATCCTATGAATTAGACACTATTCCTAGCACTTGTCATGATTCACTGTATTTGCGGAAGAATTACAGCAAATGAAAAATAATATATCTAGTATTGATTTGTCAATGTCATTTAGTGGTGAGCTCCATTTGTGTTCATCATTGAACCCAAGTTGCTCTGTCCAGGTAAATCAGTTGAAACTATTACTTTTCTTACTTAGCCCTCTCACTTCCCAAAGTACTACTCAGTTCAGCAGTTCATTTTTGCTGCTATTTGGAGACTGTATAAGTGTTAGTTACTCTACAAGAATTACAAAATCAAAAGAGGAGATCAAGATGTTGGAGTAGAAGGACATAGGACTCACCTCCTTCCATGAACACATCAAAAATACATCTACATGTGGACAAATTTTCACTGAAAACTAACTGGAGAGTAGCAGAAAGACTCCTGTACAACCAGGGCTGTAAGAAAGATCCACACAGAATTGGGCAGGAAGGGAAGAGAGGTGAGAGGGTTGGGACCTGTGCCCCTGGGAGGGGACTCAGAAGAGGAGATCCTTGGGAGTGAGTGGTTCAAGCCATATTTTGGATGCACCAGCCCTGGGGTCTGACAGTGGGAAGCTCAGTCCCCTTGGCCAGTTGGATGGGCAATGGGACTAACAGGAGGGCTCTTGGAAGCTTGGACTCTATTTGTGAGGAGCGTACATATGCTTGCTTACTCCTGAAACAGGGCAGACTGAAACTGCCTCGGTCACTGGCCGGTTTCCCATGACTCTCCTGGCATATGCCCCAGCCTGAGCTGAGCGATTGCTATAGCCCTGCTTGCTCCATGATGCAGCTCCACATTGGGGTGAGGGCTGCCATAGTTGAGGGGAGAGCTCGGATATGAGGCACAAAGGTGGCTCAGACCTGTAGTGGCCTCTGAGCAGGGCAGGGGCAGCCATTGTGGGCACTTACACAAGCAGTGCATCAGAAGCAGTCTGGGACTCTGACTTTGGCTGGACTGCCACAGCCCATGCCCCCAACCCACTGATTGCTAGCACCTGCCCCACCTGCTCAGTGGCACAGCTCCCTGCCACGGCAAGGGCTGCAGCAGCTGAGGAAGAGCTCAGCTGTGAGGGACAAATGCTGTTCAGACCTGAAGTAGCATCTGAGCAGGGCAAGGACAGCCGTTACTGATTGCTTACACAGGGAGCTCATCAGAAGCTGCCTGCATTGCTGACTGCAGCTGGGATCAACACAGCCCACGCCTAGACCCACACTAAGGGCCTGTACCAGCCCCTCTCTCTCCAGCACTGCTCACCTCTGGGCCGAGGGTGCTGGTACTGGGAGGGAGAAGAACACACACTTAAAGGGAATGGAGGCAGCTCAAACCTGACCCTCGGGGCTTCTGCTTCAGCAGCTTGGGACCCATCACCCCGAATAGAGTGGTTTTGGATCCTAACCAAAGGAGAAGCCCCAGCTCTCACTTGGCTCTCTAGCACCTCCATCTCCAGTGCCACCTCCTCCCAAGGTGAGTGCTGCCAGCTAGCCCTGAGGAAAGATGTGACTTGTGTTCACATCAGACCCAGCTCTCCCACCAAAGCCACTGGGCACATGCAACATGTATAGGGATGTTCCTATACAAGGACACTGCTTTAAGATTGAAATAGCTAACTTTTCCACCTAATTTCATAGAGACAAAGAAAGTTAAGCAAAATGAGAGGATAGGAATTTGTTTCAATTGAAACAGCAAGAGAAAACCCCTGAAAAAAACAACCAATGATACAGAAATAAACAATTTATTAGATAAAGAGTTCAAAGCGTTGGTAATAAGAATGCTAACTGAATTAGGGAAAAGAATAGATGAACACAGCGAGAATTTTAGCAAGGAACTAGACAATATAAAAAAGAACCAGTCAGAACTGAAGAATACAGTAACTGGAATGAAAAACATACTAGAAGGAATTAACAGCAGATTAGGTGATACAGAAGAATATATAAGTGATCTGGAAGATAGAATAATAGAAATCACCCAATCAGAACAGCAAAAGAAAGATAAAATTTAAAAAATGGGAACAATTTAAGGGACCTCTGAGACAACATCAGGCATACCAACATTTGCATTAAAGGGTTCCTAGAAGGAGAAGAAGCAGAGAAGGGGGCTAAAAATGTATTTAATGAAATTATGGCTGAAAATTTCCTGAATCTGAAGAAGGAAAAAATATCCAGTTAGAGGAACCACAGAGGATCCCAAACAAGATGAATCCAAACAGATGCACACATATGTTAATTAAAATGACAACAGTTAAAGAGAGAAGTTTAAAGGCAACAAGAGAAAAACAGAGTTATATACAAGGCAGGCCTGAAGGGAGTGGCATGATATATGAAAAGTGCTAAAAGGGAAAAAACTGCAACCTGGGATTCTCTAGCCAGCAAGATTATCATTTGGAATTGAAGGAAAGATAAAGAACTTTTCAGAGAAGCAGAAATTTAAAAAATTCATCAATACTAAACCAACCCTAAAAGAAAGGTTAAAGGGTATTCTCTAAGTGGAAAAGAAAAGGCTATAGCAAGGAATAAGTATCTATAGGAAAGGCAAATCCCAATAGGAAAGGCAAATACATAGTAAAGGCTGAGGATCAACCAAGTAAGTAAGCTAGTACAAAAATTAAAAGATAAAAAATTTTAAAACCAACTGTAACTACAATATTCAGTAGAGGGAAACATGAAGATGTAAAATATGACATCAAAAACAAAATATAGGGAGTAAAAAATGTAGATCTTTTAGAATGTGTTTGAACTTATCTGCATGTTTAAAACAAGTAGATATAGTTAGAAATCAAAGTACATGAATCCCATCGTAACTGCAAATCAAAAACCTACAATAGATATACAAAAACTAGAGAGAAAGAAACAGAAGCATAACACTAAAGAAAATCATCAAACCACAAGGGAAGAAACCAAAAGAAGAAAACAACAGAGAACTACAGATAACCAGATAACAAGTAACAGAATGGCAATAAGTACGTGCCTATCAATAATCACTTTAAATGTCAATGGACTAAATGCTCCAATCAAAAGACATAGGGTGGCTGATTGGATAAAATGACAAGACACATTTATATGATGCTTGCGTGAGATTAACTTCAGCGATAAAGACACACACAGACTGAAAGTGAGGGAATGGAAAAAGATATTTCATCAAAATGAAAACGACAAGAAAGCAAGGGTAACAATACTCATATCAAAGTAGACATTAAAGTCTATAACAAAAGACAAAGAAGGGTATTATATAAGATAAAGGGATCAATCCAAAAAGAGGATATAACATGTATGCAGCTAGTACAGGAGCACCTAAATATATAAGCAAATATTAACAGACATAAAGTGAGAAATTGACAGTAATACTGTAATAGTAGGGGCCTTTAACACCCCACTTACATCAATGGGCAGATCATCCAGACAAAATCAATAAGGAAAATGGTCTTAAATGACCCTTTAGACCAGTTGGACTTAATCAGTATCAACAGGACATTCCATCCCCAAGCAGCAGAATGCACATTCTTTTCAAGTGTACATGGAACATTCTCCATTTAGATCACAGGGTAGGTCACAAAATAAGCCTCAACAAATTTAAGAGAATAGAAATTATATCAAGCATTTTTTCTGAAAACAATGGTATGAAACTAGAAATCAAGTACAGGAAGAAACATGGGAAAGGTATAAACATATGGAAACTAAAACAACATGCTATTTAAAAACCAATGGTTAAATGAAGAAATCAGAAAATACCTCAAGACAAATGAAAATGGAAACACAACTTTCCAAAATATATGGGATGCAGCAAAAGCAGTAAGAGGGAAGTTTATAGTGATACAGGCCTTCTTCAAGAAGCAATAAAAATCTCAACTGAACCTACCATCTACAGAAATTAGAAAAAGAAGAATAAGTAAAGCCCAAAATGAACAGAAGGAAGGAAAAAATAAAGAGGAGAGAGGAGAGAGGAAATAAATAAAATAGAGACCAAAAAAAAAAAACCCCAAGAGAAAAGATCAATGAAACCAAGAGGTGTTTTTTTGAAAAGCTAAGCAAAATTGATAAACCTTTAGCTAGGCTCATCAAGAAAAAAAGAGAGCGGGCCCAAATAAACAAAATAAGAAATGAAATAGGAGAAATAATAACCAATATCATAGAGATACAGAAAAAAATAAAAGAGTACCACCAACAGTTGTATGCCAACAAATTGGACAATGTTGAAGAAATGGACAAATTCCTGAAATATACAGCCTTCCAAGACAGAATCAGGAAGAAACAGACAATCTAAACAGACCCATCATTAGTAGTGAGACTGAATTTTTAACTAAAAAAAAAAAAACAAACAGAAGTCTGAGATTTGATGGTTTCACAGGGAAATTCTACCAAACATATAAAGAAAAGCCAATACCTATTCTCTCAAACTGCTCCAAAAAATTGATGAGCACTCCCAAATTCATTCTGTGGGGCCATCATTAACCTGACACAAAAATCACACAAAGACACTACAGAAAAAGAGCATTACAGGAGAATGCCTCTGATGAATGTAGATGCAAAAATTCCCCCCCAAAATATTAGCAAATTGTATTCAGTAATAAATAAAAAATACACACCACAGTCAAGTGGGGTTTATTCCAGGGACACAAGGATGGTTCAATATTTGCAGACCAATCAGTGGTCTACCACATTAACAAAAGGAAGGATAAAAATCACATGATCATCTCAAAAGATGCAGGAAAAGCATTTGACGAAATTCAACATCCATTCATGATGTAAACGCTCATCAACGTGGGCATAGAGGGAACATATCTCAACACAATAAAGACCCATTTATGACAAACTCACAGCTAATATCATACTCAACGGTGAAAAGCTAAAAGTCTTTCCTCTAAAATAAGGAATGAGACAAGGATGCCCACTCTCGCCACTTCTATTTAAAATAATACTGCAAGTCCTAACCACAGCAGTCAGAGAAGAAAAAGAAATAAAAGGCATCAAATTGGAAGAGAGGGAGTAAAATTGTCACTATTTGCAGATGACATGATACTACACATAGAAAACCCTAAAGTCTCCACCAAAAAACTACTAGAACTAGTAAATGAAAGTTGCAGGATGCAAGATTTATACACAGAAATCTGTCACTTTTCTATACACTAATAAACTATCAAAAAGAGAAAGCAAGAAAAAAAAAGAGAAAGCAAGAAAACAATCTGTTTAAAATCACACCAAAAAGAATAAAATACCTAGGAATAAACTTGACAAAGGAGATGGAAGACCTACACTCTGAAAACTATACAACATTGATGAAGGAAATTGAAAACAATACAAAGAAATGGAAAGATATCCTGTGTTCTTGGATTGGGAGAATTAATATTATTAAAATGTTCAGACTACCCAAAGCAATCTACAGGTTCAGTGCAATCTCTATCAAAATACCCATGACATTTTTCACAGAACTGGAACAAGTAATTCTAAAATTTATATGGAACCACAAGAAACCCTGAATTGCCAAAGCAATCTTGAGAAAAAAAGAACAAAGCTGGAGGTATCACACCCCCGGACTTCAGATTAGACTACAAAGCTGTGGTTATCTCATTTCTTTTCTTGCAGTGCTTCTGCTGCTTTTTTCTCTTAAGCAGCAGCAGCAGAATAAAGAGAAAAGTAGTCCGTTTGAGAGTATAAAAGCCCTTGAGATGGTTTTACTTTAAACCTAAGAGATTTCTTGTCATTTTACCTCTAAAATTTGATTTTCTTTTTCTAAGATGTTATTTCTGAAGCCTCCCTTTTTGCTTTTGAAATGAACCTATATTTAGTGACTGTTCTTAGCAGTGTCTTTTTTAAAAAAAAAAATCAGATATATTGTTTTATGCCTATATGCCATCTAGGGAGACAGATGGTATAATAGGAGGAGAAATGGGCAGTTCATAAGACTAGAACCACCTCTCACTACTTTCATTCATCTCTTTAATAGTCATTGAATATTGTTTATGTATCAGGCATTTACTAGAAGTGTGTGTTTAAAACAGACCTTATTTCTTAGAAATGTTATTTTCGTAAATTTTCTTATATTTCTGTTAAGATCTAGTTTCTAATCAAATATTTTGACTAATTAATGATCAAAATCATAAAATAATACAGTACAGTCAAATATAGGCATTCTTAAAACTGAAAATGCTTTTCCTTAAGGATTGGAGATTACTATATATTGTCAGTGAAAGTCAAAAGTAAAATTATGAGCCAGTGAGAAGGTGTTAAATGTAGAAGTGAGATATTTAAATTTTATGTACACTTTAATACAACTTTTTAAAACAACCAACTTTTATCAAAGCTAGAGCATATGCGGAATACTTAAAGTCTATGGTAAAATTTATGCAGATGCAGGAAATGTACCTTTATTAAGCAGTCTCTCTCATATAATTGTATTTTATTAATGACCTGAATTATGGAATAACATATGATAAATATCATAAAATATTTGGAATACATCATTAGTAGACATTCACCTCACATGTATTTTCTAAAGTATTCTTACCCTCAAGACTTCTTTTGACCACTCAACCATTTGTACCAAAGATAAGTGCTTTCTGGTAAGATAGCACACTCATCTCTAAATCCATTACTAATAGAGACACCTATATTTTTCCTTCATGACTCTTACATGGGTATTTTCCTCCTCTGAATCTTAGATTCACTTGCTTGGTCTTTACATTTTCCACATGAGAGCATTGACTGTGCATTTCTAGTTTTCCAAAGAGTAACTGAAAAATAATCTAGCATAATTTATATTAAAAAGTATTTTTAACTTAAATAATTCCTGGATTTTTTTCTTTTCTATCTCTGTTTAACACTAAAAGCTATTCTGATAGGAAATTAGAGTTAAAATGTTTTCAACTCTGATTTTATTATATCAGTAACCACATGACCAGCTTGAAGAACAAAAATAAAGAAATCATTAGGTTATTTAAATTCTTAACCTTGTTTGTCCTTGTGTGTGTAACTTTAAGACACTGTTATTGCCACTCAGATATAAATTGTAAATGGAGGGCCTTTTGAATGGGTACTCTTATTCATTTACAGATGAGGCAACTGAGGTCTGAAAGAGATTGTTACTGGCCCAAAGATCCTAAGAACTCAGGCTATATTTTCCCAGTGTTGTTTAACAAAAATGATCTTTAAAAGTGATTTTGTAGTGTGCTTTTTATTAATGTGCACCACACAATAAATACTTTACTATTCTTTTATACCAATTGAAGCTTCTTTAGTGCTATTATCTTATACACACACGCACCCATACACCACATCTGCTACATTTATAGCTCTTTATCTGCTTTTCTTTTGAAAAAAATCTTCTATTTATCAGAACCAAGTCAAGCTTTATACTTAGTTCACAAAACTATGCAGCAAGGATTTATTATTGAAGCAATGACATATAGCAACAATAGTAGCCCAATACTGTGTTATAAATGTGGCACATGTTCATCAAGACAGAGGTTTGGTGATTGCAGTGTAGACTCCAATCAGTCTCCTTGGAAACTCATAGAAAGATCTGTCTGACCCTGTTGTGCAATATTCCTGTAACTGTGTCTGACTTCACTAAGATGTTTTCACTTAGGCAGGATGTCCAAATTTGAGGAAAATAACTGAAACATTGGAAATACTGTAAAAACAGTTGATTAAGCTATAAGAAAGGAAAATGGGTCAAAGCCACTTTAAGATTTTAATCAGCTATATAACAGTTTATCTAGTTCAAATTAGGTATGCTGAAAAGGCTGCTAACATTAGAGTTAAAGACTTAATAGTCTTTAACAATAAGTTAAAGACAACTTACTTTTCAGATAACTTACTTTTGATTCATAATCTGGAAAATAAATCTTGACAACTTGATGTGACATCAGAATATAATTAGAAAATAAAAGAATTAAGCATAATTATTTATAACTAATAAAATTTTATTTTTCCTTTCTTTTTTTTATTACTTTAATGACCACCATTTTATACCCATTAGCAAATAAAATCTTTTCAGGATCTCCCTTTCCATTCGTACCTTTATTGTGCTTGGATTCCTTCCTCCTTATACTTTTAAATTATATGCTTGTGCAAGAACAAAAATTTTTTAATGTCTAAAATAGCGTCTAAATGAGGTATTAGCATCTTGGAGAAAGGCTTATTCTCTGGCGACCTGCCAAGTATCCTGCTAAATTATTGGCAAGCAAATATTTAATATGATTCTCAGCCAATGAGTGGCACCCACCTTTATCTTTTCTGGGGGTTTGGTATAGAAGGTAGTCAAAATTTTAAACTCTAGGAGTCTCAGAAATGCACCTAGGTCAGCAGAATTAAATTTATAGCTACTGCTTAAATTGTTGAAAAGCTAAATATTCAGGAACATTTTGGGCGACTATAAACTTGAATGAATGAATAATTAAACCAGTAAATCTAAAGCTTTAATTTTAATAAGGACAATTTTAATCATTAACATTTAACTGTGTCCTTTAAGAAACTGATACTGAAGGAACAAAAAAATTAATGATCACTTTCTTTTCTTTTCAGTATGTATCATTTTGAAGGATTATTCTTATATCTGTTTTCCGAAAATTATGAAATAAGATATGTGAAAATCCAAATAAATTGTTTTAGCCGTAAGAAATTATTGCTGTTTTGGAAATATAGTAGTCTCAATACCTTTAAAAATGTTCCTTTTGTTTAATAAATATGTGGAATAGACTTGTAAAATTTTATTTGCTCTCAACATGCTGAAAACATACTTTATCCTATGAATAGGCATGAATATTGGAATCAGAGACTTAACAAAGGCTTTGGTTATTAATGAGTAAACCACAAAAATGTTATAGAGGTTTGAATCATGTGCTCCCTCCAAAGTGAAAAAGATACTATGACTCAACTATAATCTCTATGATCGTCCTTTCTCTCTACAAAAATCCCATTTTTCTCTCCTTCTAATAGTACCCTACACAGCAGGCGATACCTTTCTCTGGCTCCCTTCCCATACTATGACCTATCTCTGTAAAATTACTTACCAAACCTTCATAAGTCCCTTAATTTTTTTTTTCGCTATGTAATTTATTATGATGAGATTTTTCAGAATAGGAGACCCATTATGTTCAGAGGTTTATGATTTAAAATTTTGAGTATTTGAGTGCACTGTATCACCTCCTGTTTTCAGTATACTGAGAGGTATGAAGCCACTTAACAATGGCAGAGGAAGTGAGATTGGAGGGTTTGAGGCTACATGTTCTTAATATAGACTCTATGTATTTAAAACCCTTCCAGACCAATTAAAGATGAGTGGAAATAATACTGTGTTACCAGATGAATAGGGAGCAGAGGATCTTGAAAATATTTTCCACATAGCAGTCTCCCTAGTAGATATGAATGTAGGTTGATAAGATAATCTTGATTAAACTACAAGTGCCCCTTTGGAGGAGCAAAGTTATCATTAATTCTCATTTTAGTTTGTATTGCTTTAACCATTAAGGATAACAGTATGCTTTAATCCAATAACACTTTGGACCAAAGGGCAGTTAAATTGGGAGTTGTTTTAGAAGGTTAAGGTGAGTGATCTTCCTCTCTCTTATTTGAGAGGCTTATCTCTATGAGGTGGAAGACTTTTTAGATACAGAAGGAATGAGGAACCATAAAATGGGGGGGACATTTGGGAAAGAAAGTAGAATGGTCGACATAGACTTCGCAGTTTTGTTCAGAGTCCTGGTAGTATCTCCCTGAAAATCACCTTTCTCTTTGTCAGATACAATCTGTAGAATCTCAGATGCCATCCCAGACCTACTGAATTAGAATATTCATTTTTACAAGATCCACCGGTGATTCACATGCATATTAAAGTTTGAGAAGCACTGCTCTAAGTGACTGATATCTGAGTTAAGCAAGCATGGTTAGTTTAGAAAGGAGCCCTTCCACTCTCCCTGTCCCACTCCGCCCCCCAACCCCTTTAAGTTGATCTTCCCAGTTCAGGCTACTCTAGACTCTTGTTTTTCTAGCTCAGTGTTATGTATCCTTAGTACGTCCCTGTTGAGACATGGAGAGAAAGAAGAAAAGATGTTTTAAGGAATATACCACCTAAAAGAGGTTGATGAAATAAGTCAAATTTCCCTCTTATATGACCCTTATCACCTAGCTATGATTTATCAGATGGTAGAAAAGTTTCTTATGTACAGCCTTTCAGAAGATATTCCTTATAAATTCAGAGAGCCTCTCATGTAAGGGAGTGAGATTAATAGATCCTGGGGCACTCTGGAGTAGAGCTTTTGCATGGTAGTAGTATTATCACAGTACCTAATACAAGGGCTGATAGCTACCAGCCAGATGACCAATTCTTCCGTTGCTCTTAAGTGTTCTGCTTTTCTGGCTGATATGAGGAAAGAAGCAGACTTCCAATATCTCATGAGTAAAGTTCAAGCACCATCTAATTCTAATGGTATATTTGGCCCCAAAGAGGCTACCTCCCTCCCTCTTAAAAGTAAAAATGATGGCTATTTCCATGATCATACCACAATTTTAAGATTTATGACCCTCTGCCTACCTTTTAATGTCATTGTACTGTGTGTTGTAAATAAATCCATTAACAGTGTTCATTGTTGAGAACTGTGGACTTGGTAGGTCAGGGCTAGCTAAGTTATATTTTTGCTACTAGAATATTAGTGAGAATAAAACAAGGAAAAAAGTAATTTCCTATATTGTTTGTTTCCTGTACTTTTTCCCTGTACTTTCTAAAAATAATTCCTGAGACTTTTCTTCTTTAAAACTATCTAAAAATGAGTCTTAAAAGTAAGTTCAAAAAACATTTTTGGAACTAACAAAACAGTATTTTACCCCTTCACTTCCTTCATTTGCCCATTTCCATGTCTGTTTCCTTAATAAATCAAGAGAACGTGTGTCATTTGCAGCAAACACCAAGCATTCACACAATTTCCAATGAAATCTTTACAGTATTTGTGGCTGTGTGGTTACTAGTAATCATTGCAGATGCTTATAAGTATTTGGTAAACTGGCTTCTTGGTCACTTGGCCCAAGTTTATTAGCTGTTGCTAACAAGATCTATTCTACAGATCTCCTGAGAATAGAAGCTGTGCCTTCTTTTTGTCACCTTTTTCCTTTTTTATCACTCTTTCTGCTCCCAGTAATGATGAGCTACACAAAGAGGAAGGTTGGTAGTGCTATCTTAATACCACATACATTTACGTTAAGGAGTGCCTCAAGTTGATTTGCAAGAATCTAAGGAATCTCCGTCATTCCTCATGTCAGCTCCAGGAAGAGGGTGCTTAAAATCAGTGCCAGTTCAGGGTATCATCCCTACCAAATATATAACTCAGTTATATCTGAGTATAGTTTCCCAGTATAGTGGGAAACTTTAAGTCAAGTTAAAAGATCTTAGAGTAGTGTTTCTTATCCAAGCTCTTTTGTATTTATGCTTTGAGCATGCAGAAAAGTATACAGTTCAAATAGATAATTACAGACCAATAGAATAGAACTGGAAGTCAGAAATAAACTCATACATCCATGGCCAATTATTAGTAACAAAGGTGCTAAGACCACTCAGTGGGGGAAAGAATAGTTTCTTTAACAAGTGGTGCTGAGACAATTAGATATCCATATACAAAAGCATGAAGTTGGGCTTCCACTTCACATCACATACAAAAATTAACTCAAAATGGATCAGCTATCTAAATGTAGGCACTAAAACTATAAACCTCCTAGAAGAAAACACAGGGGTAAATCTTTATGACCTTGGATTTTGCAGTGGATTCTTAGATACGACACTGAAAGCACAGTCAACAAAAGAAAAAATGGATAAATTGGACTTCAAAATTAAAAACTTTTCATTTATCAAAAGACATTAACAAAGTGAAAAGTCAGCCTACAGAATGGGAGAAAACATTTACAAACTATACATCTGATAAGGGTCTAGTATTTAAAGCAAAAAAGTAATAACCAAATTTTAAAATGGGCGAAGGATTTGAATAGACATTTCTCCAAAGATTTACAAATGACCGACAAGCACATGAATGGATGCTTAACATCATTATTCATTAGAGAAATGCAAATTAAAACAGTAAGATACCACTTCATAACCACTAGGATGGCTGTAATCAAAAAAGTGAAAAATAAACAGTGATGGCAAAGATAGGAAGAAATTAGAACCCTTCTACATTGCTGGTAGGAATATATAATGGTGCAGCTTCTCTGGAAGACAGTTTGATAGTTCTCAAAAAGTTAAACATAGAATTACCATATGATCCAGCAATTCTCCTCCTAAGTATATATTCAGAAGAATTGATACAAGTACTGAAATACTTGTAGACAAATATTGATAGCACTATTCACAGTAGCCAAAGGGTGAAAACAACCCAAATGTTCATCAGTAGATGAATAGAAAAATAACTTGTGAATATTACTCATCCATAAATAGAAATGAAGTACTGATAAATGCTACAATATGGGTGACCTTGTGAACATATTAATGTGCTACATAAAAGAATCTAGACAAGAAAGGTCACATATTGTATGATTCCATTTATATGAAAATATCCAAAATAGGTAAATCTATTGAAACCGAAAACAGATTGCTGGGGCTAGGGAAAGGGGAGAATGGAGAATGACTGCTTCATGGTTACTGGGTTTTCTTTTGGGGTGATGAAAATGTTTTGGAACTAGACAGGGTGTTTTCACAACATTTTGAATGTACTAAATGCCACTGAATTGTGTACTTTAAAATAGTTAATTTTATAGACAACTAATGAGAACCTACTGTGTAGCACAGGAAACTCTACTCAGTGCTCTGTGGTGACCTAAATGGGAAGGAAATCCAAAAAAGAAGGGATATATGTATATGTATAGCCGATTCACTTTGCTGTACAGCAGAAACTAACACAACATTGTAAAGCAACTATACTCCAATAAGAATTAATTTAAAAAATAAAATGAAAAAAATAGTTAATTTTATGTGAATTTCATCTCAATTTTTTTAAAAAAGGATAACTAGTTACACTAGTACACAGGGATAATGCTGTTAATATCAGCATCTTCAAATACAGTGTATTTTGAAATATGTTTGCTGTGAAGCCAGAGTACTTATTCTGGAACTATTTAAAGGAAGTTCTCGAAAAACTAGATGCACTATAAACCTTGTTGGATGAAGTGGTGTTTGTTTCTATTCTTTCCCTTTTACAGAAAAGCTAACCATGTTTAGAATTCCAGATTGAGAGAATTTCTTTCTTTATGGCTGAAATTTGCATAATGATTTTTGATGGGGAAAAATAAAAAATATTAGAAGACAACATGATAGAAGAAAAACATTAAAATTGTTGTAAATGATTGCCGAAGAGCATAATCTTCACAGTGTTGAAGGATCCAGTGCTTAACAGAGTATGTAATTTGTCAGCATTGAAAATGTGCTAATCATCTGCCCAACAAAAAAGATGAACAAAGGGATTAAAAGAGCTTTAGTCTCTAGTGCTCCTTTTCAATGAAAGATGAGTAGATTTAATGTTCATTTGCCACATATGGTTTCATTAATAGCACTTCGGCTTTTCTCTGCCCCATTTGAGGCTTTACACTTAGGTAAATCCAGCCTCCAGTCAGACTTGCCAGAGTTTCTGTATGTACTTTCTGTTTATTCAAAGGTTATGTTTCAACACGTTCTAAACCATATTAAAAATGCTTTATTCATAAATTACCTTACTTCATGTTTAAAGTCAATAAATGATATGCAGTTATTGTGTTTGATAAGAAAACACATGGATATCAAAATAAGAATCTTAAGTATCTGTCTCTAATGACAATGAAGTGCAGATAGAGGTAGACTTAACTTCAAATGAGAACACACTGCTTCCTTTAGGTTAGCCCTTTTCGTGCTGTTTCTGTCCTCATTTAAGAAGACCTGGGACTCCTACCTGTTCTCTTGCCCTCTGGATTAGAAGTTTTCACCTGACTCCTTGGTTATGATCCATCAGTCTCCTCTGTTAGTCCCATGACCAGTGACCATAAAACATCTGAAAATATAAAATATTTTGTGAAACCTTTTGTTTTAGTTTATCTTTTAAATTAAATCTCTGCTACTGTTAATTTAAGAATGATTACAGAATGACAGAGATACAGCTAACAGAGAGTGGGTAATAGAGTGGCTGGAAACATAGAGCATCGGAATGAGTCAGAGGAACAAAATATTGATGATTCCTGGTCCACTTCTTTTTCTTATTCTTCTGTGAATCATTACCATATTATACCATGGCCTTTTTCTAGCAACAGACTCTCTTTGGGCATCCAGCCACCACATGATACTATTCCTGAAGGTTCTATTCTTATTCTCCTTCCTTGGCAGAAACACCCCAGGGAGGGAGCCAACTTGAGTTCCCCTTTCCCAATTACCTTCTAACTATTTCTCCTATCCCATATTCCCAGTTATTCCCCTCAAGGCTTTTCTCTAATAAGTCCAGATGGACCCAACCTTCTTATACTTTTACTTTTAAGTTATATTTGTCTTTCTATATCTTTAATGAGCTCTGCTTCACATTTGCTTGTGTTTAAAAATGATGGGGAGAATGCAAAGAATGACTTCCCTGTGCAACTTTATTTCTAGAGGGAATACCATTGTGAATACTATACACCAGTACAGACTCGTAATTCATTGTGCCCATGATATCCGCTTTCCATTAGTATTTTGTAGGGCTGGCACTGAACTTATTTTTCTCACCTGTGCTGTTCTGGTAGTCTTGTGAGACATTTCAGTCGGTCTTCAAGATAGTGAATCCTTGTTAAATATAGTTGGATTGGAAGTCATATCTGATAAAATATTCTATCACTTTATTATTATTTTAAAATATTTATTCATTTTTGGCTGCATTGGGTCTTTGTTGCTATGTGCAGGCTTTCTCTAGTTGCGGCACGCAGGCTTCTCATTGCGATGGCTTCTCTTTGTTGTGGAGCACGGACTCTAGGCATGTGGGCTTCAGTAGTTGTGGCACGCGGGCTCAGTAGTTGTGGCTCATGGGCTCTAGAGCGCAGGTTCAGTAGCTGTGGCACATGGGCTTAGTTGCTCTGCAGCATGTGGGAACTTCCTGGATCAGGGCTCGAAGCCATGTCCCCTGCATTGGCAGGCAGATTCTTAACCATTGCGCCACCAGGGAAGTCCCTATCACTTAAGATATTTGGAAAATCTCATTACATTGTGATGAATGACTTAATAAATAAAAAGAAGTCAGAATTTCTGTTATTTAACTATAAAATCTTTTTATGTTAGAGACATTTTTCCTTTTGCCTCTTTCCCTTTTAGGTTCTAACCTCAGAATTTATTCTGCTGGCATCCTCAGGCATCATCTGCATCCCCCGATCAGACCGTATACAGTCACCTTATAATGCAGAAGTGTTGCTGGCCCAGTGCCAACCGAGATTATACCTTAAAACAAAATAACAACCTGCTTGCTTACCTACCCTCTAAAGCTGGTATCTCATATTTTCTCTGCAGCTGGACTGAGGATTTAATGAGTTGGGAAAGAATGGAAAGGATTGATAGGAAGACTGTGGTGCAAGTGTAGGATGGTGTAAGCTGCCTGCATGGATAAGCTCTGTCAAGAGCTGGCTAGGAAAGCAGTGGGAAAGTACCAAAAAGGACAGTATTGTCAGAAGGTGGAATTGGGACTTATAAAAGAGTAAAAAGGAGTTCATCACCCCATTTCCTTAGTTCACAACTCACGGGATCAGTTATTAACTTTAAATTATCAAATAAGTCTGATTTGTGTTTCCTATTCTGTGAATCCTCTCTAGTCATAGTTTAAGATAAGGAATGCAGCTTTAGTTTAGTATGTCACTCACTTCTCTGTCCACTCAAGTGAGGTGGGTATTCAACCCTAACTTCTTTAGAGTCTTAAGTAGTCATATATATATATATTTTTATTCATTCTGATTTAAGATTATAAAAGTCTTGAAAATGTGGTTTTATGTTTCTAAATCTACTACATTTAAATCAATGTATAAGTTCAAGGGCATTGGAATCAATATACTTTATGGTTCTTTTTTCATCTCAGCATGAATAACTTCAAATTCAGTGAAGTGTTGTTTGGCTTTTCTTACCCAAATGGTATACTTATCTGATTCACTCCACTAGTTGCCTATTTTCCCTTTCAGAAATGTCTGTTCTCTCACCAGGAGACTAAAACATTGTGCAGATGTACAGTTGGATACAATGATGCCAATATAATATATGCACTGTTCAATAATTTATTTTGTATCTGGAGTGATGCATCTGTTTCCTTCTTGTGGGAGGGGATTTGAGCTTCATTTCAATGTCATTTTAGGTACTGGTCCAATTTTTCCATCCAGTTAACCAAAAATGAAAATTTCCATCTGTTCAATTGCCATTCAGAGGAATGTTTTATCTCTGAAGCACATTATGACAACTAAAATTGACAGCATAATCTGTTTGACTTTTTTCTCTTTTATTCCCTCTTCAGATTCTCTTGAGCTTTAACAAGAGAGTATTCTTTTTTATAGCTTCCTAAGATTATAGGACTTACTCTTTCTTCTCTCTAGTAACTGTAGAGCAGTAGAGTATGAATGGCTGTCCACCATTCACTGCTTTATTATGTATTTTTTTCTGTCCATTTCTGATCCTACAGTAAACATACTTGTTATCATGCTATTAACAGAACAATGCAAACATAGCATTCTCTTTCTATAAGAGTAAATGTCTGGCAGTACTATTTGGCATCCCATTGAACACAGACTCTTTCCAGTTGATGTTTGGAAGATACCATTACAGGCTGATTTTTATTGATCGTTCTGTACTTTAGGAAATTGGCTAAGGAGGCCTTTGGAATATACTGTCTGTAAAGTTTTTAACTCTTTACTTAAAGAACTAAGAATATTGCCTCAAATAAGTTTTATTACTAAAATGGCAGAAAGATTTCTTTCTGTTATTAATATTTCAATTTAAATTAGCCCCTTCACAAAAAACCCTTTCTACTTATGGACCAGGTAAAAATTTTAGGTGCAGTGAATTAAACAAGGTCCTGTCTCGCAGATGAAAGGTTATATCCTTGAAGCAGCATGATCAGGTTACAATAATTTTTGTAACAATGTAAAATAGACATAGCAATACCCTAAAACTTCAGCTCTGCTAAGCCCCAGAAAAAAATTATTCTAGCTAGCTGGGTTTCTTCATAGTGTCTGCGTTGATAATAAACATCTCTAGCACCCTGTACCCTTTCTTGTCTTCTTGAAGATATTATATGATGGTTTATATTATAGTAATGACCACCACTTACTTTTCTATCCTGTAAAATATTTGTGCCCTCATAGCTCTTTTGAGGTATATTGGGTAGTTTTCATCTATGTTGTTTATCCTTCATGCCTGTGTTCACTGAGTTTTTCTGTTCTTACTGTTTTTTATTTTTTTCTCTTTTCCCATGCTCTTGGCTTACACATATCCCTTTTACCTTCCTATGTCTATGTACCTTCCTATAGCAAACATGATCTCCTGTGGATCAAATCAAATGAGTAAGTTAGAGTACTACATACCAATGATATATTATGCTACTGAATGTAAAGAATAGTACTTTAAAACTGAAATTGATGGGTTCTTATTGTACAAAATCTTTTATATAATGGATAACCAACTGTAGACTACTCAATATATGGAGTATTTCAAAAGCTGTGATTGTGAAATCAAGTGGAATATCACATAAGGGAGTAAAAGAGCATTCTTGAGAGTGTTAAACATCAGAACTAAAAGATTTCATATCTTAGATGTTTTTTAGCTATAATAATATGAAAATTTATATATGCTTTTGTGTATTTATGGGAGGCCGAGTAAATTTAAATCTAGTATTTGAGTTCCTTGGGATCTCGTGATCCTAGAAATTCTCCTATTAAACTGTTATTGGTGTCTCAGCTTCACTGGGAATGCTTTAATTTGTCACAGTCTACCCTATGGACAGTTTTCTTGGAGAAATGTAACTAGTTGGCATTTAAGACATAGTCACATCATTTGAAGGATTATAATTTCTTGTAATTTTAGGACTAGATGTTCATTCTTTTTTTTAATTTTTAAATTTTATTTTATTTTATTTTTTATACAGCAGGTTCTTATTAGTTATCCATTTTATACATATTAGTGTATACAGGTCAATCCCAATCTCCCAGTTCATCACCCCCCCCACCCCCCTGCCACATTCCCCCCTTGGTGTCCATACGTTTGTTCTCTACATCTGTGTCTCAAATTCTGCCCTGCAAACTGGTTTGTCTGTACCATTTTTCTGGGTTCCACGTATATGTGGTAATATACGATATTTGTTTTTCTCTTTCTGACTTACTTCACTCTGTATGACAGTCTCTAGATCCATCCACATCTCTACAAATGACCCATTTCGTTCCTTTCTGTGACTGAGTAATGTTCTATTGTATATATATACCACATCTTCTTTATCCATTCGTCTGTTGATGGGCATTGAGGTTGCTTCCATGACCTGGCTATTGTAAATAGTGCTGCAATGAATATTGGGGTGTATGTGTCTTTTTGAATTATGGTTTTCTCTGGGTATATGCCCAGTAGTGGGATTGCTGGGTCATACAGTAATTCTATTTTTAGTTTTTTAAGGAACGTCCATACTGTTCTCCATAGGGGCTGTATCAATTTACATTCCCACCAACAGTGCAAGAGGGTTCCCTTTCCTCCACCCTCTCCAGCATTTGTTGTTTGTAGATTTTCTGATGATGCTCATTCTAACTGGTGTGAGGTCATACCTCACTGTAGTTTTGATTTGCATTTCTCTAATAATTAGTGATGTTGAGCAGCTTTTCAGGTGCTTCTTGGCCATCTATATGTCTTTGGAGAAATGTCTATTTAGGTCTTCTGCCCGTTCTTGGATTGGGTTTTTTTTTTTTTTTAATATTGAGCTGCATGAGCTGTTTATATATTTAGGATAGTAATCCTTTGTTCGTTGATTCGTTTGCATATATTTTCTCCCATTCTGAAGGTTGTCTTTTCATCCTGTTTGTAGTTTCCTTTGCTTTGCAAAAGCTTTTAAGTTTCATTATGTCCCATTTGTTTATTTTTGTTTTTATTTCCATTACTCTAGGAGGTGGATCAAAAAAGATCTTGCTGTGAGTTTTGTCAAAGAGTGTTTTTCCTGTGTTTTCCTCTAAGAGTTTTGTAGTGTTTGGTCTTACATCTAAGTCTTTAATCCATTTGGAGTTTATTTTTATGTATGGTGTTAGGTAGTGTTCTAATTTCATTCTTTTAAATGTAGCTGTCCAGTTTTCCCAGCACTACTTATTGAAGAGACTGTCTTTTCTCCATTCTATATCCTTACCTCCTTTGTCATAGATTAGTTGACCATAGGTGCATGGGTTTATCTCTGGGCTTTCTATCCAGTTGCATTGGTCTATATTTCTGTTTTTGTGCCAGTACCATACTGTCTTGATTACTGTAGCTTTGTAGTATAATCTGAAGTCAGGGAGTCCAATTCCTCCAGCTCCATATTTTTCTGTCAAGACTACTTTGGCTATTCGAGGTCTTTTGTGTCTCCATACAAATTTTAAGTTTTGTTTTGTTTTGTTTTGTTTTTGCATTACGCAGGTCTCTCACTGTTGTGGCCTCTCCCATTGAGGAGCACAGGCTCCGGACGTGCAGGCTTAGCGGCCATGGCTCACGGGCCTAGCTGCTCCGCGGCATGTGGGATCTTTCCGGACCGGGGCACGAACCCGTGTCCCCTGCATCGGCAAGTGGACTCTCAACCACTGTGCCACCAGGGAAGCCCAATTTTAAGTTTTTTTGTTCTAGTTCTGTAAAAAATCCATTGGTAATTTGATAGGGATTGCATTGAATCTGTAGATTGCTTTGAGTAGTATAGTCATTTTCACAATATTGATTCTTCCAATCCAAGAACATGGTATGTCTCTCCATCTGTTTGTATCACCTTTAATTTCTTTCATCAGTGTCTTACAATTTTCTGCATCCAAGTCTTTTGTCTCCCTTGGTAGGTTTCTTCCTAGGTATTTTATTATTTTTGTTGCAATGGCAAATGGGAGTGTTTCCTTAATTTCTCTTTCATATTTTTCATCATTAGTGTATAGAAATGCAAGAGGTTTCTATGCGTTAATTTTGTATCATGCAATGTTACCAAATTCATTGATTAGCTCTAGTAGTGTTCTGGTGGCATCTTTAGGATTCTCTATGTATAGTATCATGTCATCTGCAAACAGTGACAGTTTTACAGGAATACTTCAATTTGTATTTCTTTTATTTCTTTTTCTTCTCTGATTGCTGTGGCTAGGACCTCCAAAACTGTGTTGAATAATAGTGGTGAGAGTGGACATCCTTGTCTTGTTCCTGATCTTAGAGGAAATGCTTTTAGTTTTTCACCACTGAGAATGATGTTTGCTGTGGGTTTGTCATATATGGCCTTTATTATGTTGGGGTAGGTTCCCTCTGAGCCCACTTTCTGGAGAGTTTTTATCATAAATATGTGTTGAATTTTGTCAAAAGCTTTTTCTGCATCTATTGAGATGATCGTATGGTTTTTTTCTTCAATTTGTTAATATCGTGTTTCACATTGATTTGCATATATTGAAGAATCCTTGCATCCCTGGGATAAATCCCACTTGATCATGGTGTATGATCCTTTTAATGTGTTGTTGGATTCTGTTTGCTAGTTTTTTGTTGAGGATTTCTGCATCTATGTTCATCAGTGATATTGGTCTGTAGTTTTCTTTCTTTGTGACATCTTTGTCTGGTTTTGGTATCAGGGTGATGGTGGCCTCGTAGAATGAGTTTGGGAGTCTTCCTTCCTCTGCTTTATTTTGGAAGAGTTTGAGAAGGATAAGTGTTAGCTTTTCTCTAAATGTTTGATAGAATTCGGCTGTGAAGCCATCTGGTCCTGGACTTTTGTTTGGTGGAAGATTTTTAATCGCAGTCAATTTCAGTGCTTGTGATTGGTCTGTTTATATTTTCTCTCTCTTCCTGGTTCAGTCTCGGAAGGTTGTGCTTTTCTAAGAATTTGTGCATTTCTTCCAGGTTGTCCATTTTATTGGCATATAGTTGCTTGTAGTAATCTCTCATGATCCTTTGTGTTTCTGCAGTGCCAGTTGTTACTTCTCCCTTTTCATATCTAATTCTATTGAGTTGAGTCTTCTCCCTTTTTTTCCTGTTGAGTCTGGCTAATAGTTTATCAATTTTGTTTATCTTCTCAAAGAACCAGCTTTTAGTTTTATTGATCTTTGCTGTTGTTTTCTTTGTTTCTATTTCATTTATTTCTGCTCTGATCTTTATGATCTCTTTCCTTCTGCTAACTTTGGGTTTTGTTTGTTCTTTCTCTAGTTCCTTTAGGTGTAAGTTTAGACTGTTTATTTGAGATTTTTCTGTTTCTTGAGGTAGGCTTGTATTGCTATAAACTTCCCTCTTAGAACTGCTTTTGCTGCATCCCATAGGTTTTGGATCATCATGTTTTCATTGTCATTTGTCTCTAGGTATTTTTTGATTTCCTCTTTGATTTCTTCAGCGATCTTGGTTATTTAGTATTGTATTGTTTAGCCTCCATGTGTTTTTGTTTTTTACATTTTTCCCCTGTAATTGATTTCTAGTCTCATAGCATTGTGGTCAGAAAAGATGCTTGATATGATTTCAATTATCTTAAATTTTCTGAGGCTTGATTTGTGACCCAAGATGTGATCTATCCTGGAGAATGTTCCGTGCGCACTTGAGAAGAAGTGTAATCTGTTTGGGGATGCAATGTCCTATAAATATCAATTAAATATATCTGGTGTATTGTGTCATTTAAAGCTTTTGTTTCCTTATTAATTTTCTGTTTGGATGATCTGTCCATTGGTGTAAGGGCGGTGTTAAAGTCCCCCACTATTATTGTGTTACTGTGGACTTCCACTTTTATAGCTGTTAGCAGTTGCCTTATGTATTGAAGTGCTCCTATGTTGGGTTCATATATATTTATAATTGTTATATCTTCTTCTTGGATTGATCTGTTGATCATTATGTGTGTCCTTCCTTGTCTCTTGTAACATTCTTCATTTTAAAGCCTATTTTAACTGATATGAGTATTGGTACTCCAGCTTTCTTTGATTTCCATTTGCATGGAATATCTTTTGCCATCCCCTCACTTTCAGTCTGTATGTGTCCGTAGGTCTGAAGTGGGTCTCTTGTAGACAGCATATATATGGGTCTTGTTTTTGTATCCATTCAGCAAGCCTGTGTCTTTTGGTTGGAGCACTTAATCCATTCACGTTTAAGGTAATTATCGATATGTATGTTCCTATGACCATTTCCTTAATTGTTTTGGGTTTGTTTTTGTAGGCCCTTTTCTTCTCTTGTGTTTCCCAATTAGAGAAGTTCCTTTAACATTTGTTGTAGAGATGGTCTGGTGGTGCTGAATTCTCTTAGCTTTTGCTTGCCTGTAAAAGCTCTTGATTTCTCTATCAAATCTGAATGAGATCCTGCTGGGTAGAGTAATCTTGGTTGTAGGTTCTTCCCTTTCATCACTTTAAATATGTCATGCTACTCCCTTCTGGCTTGTAGAGTTTGTGCTGAGAAATCAGCTGTTAACCTTATGGGAGTTCCCTTGTATGTTATTTGTCATTTTTCCCTTGATGCTTTCAATAATTTTTCTTTGTCTTTAATTTTTTCCAATTTGATTACTATGTGTCTTGGCATGTTTCTCCTTGGGTTTATCCTGTATGGGACTTTCTGTACTTCCTGGACCCGGGTGGCTATTTCCTTAACCATGTTAGGGAAGTTTTTGACTATAATCTCTTCAAATATTTTCTCTGGCCCTTTCTCTCTCTCTTCTCCTTCTGGGACCCCTATAATGCGAATGTTGTTGTGTTTATTGTTGTCCCAGAGGTGTCTTAGGCTGTCTTCATTTATTTTCATTCTTTTTTCTTTATTCTGTTCAGCAGCAGTGAATTCCACCATTCTGTCTTCCAGGTCACTTATCCATTCTTCTGCCTCAGTTATTCTGGTATTGATTCCTTCTATTGTAATTTTCATTTCAGTTATTGTATTGTTCATCTCTGTTTGTTTGTTCTTTAATTCTTCTAGGTCTTTTTTAAACATTTCTTGCATCTTCTCGATCTTTGCCTCCATTCTTTTTCCGATGTCCTGGATCATCTTCACTATTATTGTTCAGAATTCTTTTTCTGGTAGATTGCCTATCTGCATTTCATTTAGCTGCTTTTCTGGGGTTTTATCTTGTTCCTTCATCTGGTAGACAATCCTCTGCCTTTTCTTCTTGTATATCTTTCTGTTAATGTGGTTTTTGTTCCACAGGCTGCAGGATTGTAGTTGTTCTTGCTTCTGCTGTCTGCCCTCTGGTGGATGAGGCTATTTCTAGATGTTCATATTTTAAAAGAATTTTAAGCCTCTCTCCTTAATCACCTAAAAATAAAAGAAGGGAAGGGAGAGAAGAAATGGAGAATTAGGGAGAGAGAGGGAAAAAAGGAAAAGAAAAAAGAGAGAAGGAAGGAGTGATAAGGGAAGGAATAAAAGGGTTGGATTCAGGTCCTTGACTTAACTCACAGTCTTGTGGAAAAAATCAGTCATAATAAGAGTAGGAAAAAATTGCTATGGGAATTCAGAAGTTGTATGTCTAACTATTTCTTTCAATGCTGGGAAAGACTGAAAAAAAAACCAAGTTGTGGTTCTTGAAAACAAAGTAAGAAGTTTTTAATAGAAGAAGGAAGGGATGGGATTAGAGATGTGTTCTGGGAAGAAGAAATGGTGTGAATTGGTTCTGTACCTACAGATACTCACATACTGATTTTGTTTGTTAGTCTAGTACCTAAGAACTTATAGTATGAAATCTAAATGTTATTCAGTAAGTATATATTTATAGGATATTTTACACACAGCAGTGTACTAGGGGATATGGAAGATATGAAAAATAAGTCAGATCCAATCTTGTCCTCACAAGCTCTCTGATACAATTGGTAAGCTTTAAGGATGGGCACCCAACTAGTCCTGGATTTGAATCCTAGCTCAACCACTCAGTCCTTTTATGATTCACTGACAAATATTTGTTGAGCACCTACTATGTTCCTGGTATTATTTGAAGTTCTGAGATACTGTGGTAAGCAAGATGTAAAAGGTACGGTTTTCTCGTGGTATTTTAATTTTTTCCGCCAGGTTTATTGAGATATAATTGACATAGAACATTGTGTGAGTTTAAAGTGTATAACATTATGATTTGACACATAAATGTATTGGGAAATGATTACCACAATAGGATTAGTTAACACTCCATCACATCACATAATTACTTATTTTTTTGTAGTGAGAACATTTAAGATCTACTTTTTTAGCAATTTTCAAGTATATAATATAGTATTGCTAACTCTGCTGTACATTAAGTTCCCAGAACATTCATCTTACAACTGGAAGTTTATACTTCGTCCAACATGTTCCATTTTCCCTATCCACCAGTCCCTGGCAATCACCATTCTACTCTGTTTCTATGAGTTTGGCTTTTTTAGATTCCATATATTAATTGAGATCATGCAGTATCTTTTTCTACCTGACTTATTTCACTTAGCATAATGCCCTTAAGGACCATCAGTGTTGTTGCAAATGGCAGGATTTCCTTCTTTATCATGACTGAATAATATTTCATTGAATATATATATGTACTACATCTTTTTTATTCATTCATCCATCAATGGACACTTAAGATTGTTTCCATATCTTGGCTAATGCTGCAATAAACATGGGAGTACAGATAACTCTTTGAGATACTCATTTCATTTCCTTTGGATATATACCCTGAAGTAGAATTGCTGGATCACATGGTAATTCTATTTTTAATTTTTTGAGGAATCTCCATATTGTTTTCCACAGTGGCTGCACCAATTTACATTCCCACCAACAATGCACAAGGGTTCCCTTTTCTCCACATCCTTGCCAACATTTGTTACCCCTTGTCTTTTTGAAACTAACCGGTGTGAGATGTCATGGCATTCTGATTTTAGAAGAGGGAGGCACAAAATAAACAAATAGATAAACAGTATTCTATCAGATAATGAGAAATGCCATTATGAAATGAACTGTGGTGGGCTTCCCTGGTGGCGCAGTGGTTGAGAGTCCGCCTGCCGATGCAGGGGACACGGGTTAGTGCCCCGGTCCGGGAAGATCCCACATGCCGCGGAGCAGCTGCGCCCGTGAGCCATGGCCGCTGAGCCTGCGCGTCCGGAGCTCCGGATGCCTGTTGCTCCACAACGGGAGAGGCCACAACAGTGAGAGGCCCGCGTATCGCCAAAAAAAAAAAAAAAAAAGAAATGAACTGGGGTATGTGATAAGCAAGGCAGGGACAGGGACATGTGGATTTTGCTTTTTGACTGAATGATCAGAAAAGGTCCTAAAGCAGGAGTGGTTTTCTCTTCCGGCTTATGGATGGACTGTAGCGAGCAAAGGGGAGAGTAATATGAAATGAGATCAGAAGTATCTAAGGCAAGATCAAATGGTAATGAGTTTGGTTTTTATTCTAATTATATTTGGAAGCTCTTGAAAGATTTTAAGCAAGTTTCCCTGCTTAAAATATAATGGCATGATAGGATTTGCCTTTTAGCCTTTCAATTTTTTAAAAAAAATCCTTTTTGTTTTGTTTTATAAAATTTGATGTCCAAAATGGAAATAGAGAATGAGTTATACCATTTGACTTTTCTGTTTAATCTAGAAAACCAAGAATACAAAATAAAATTGATATTGGTTAGTAATCTCAATGGTAATAGTGTCCTCCCTATGAGGCTGAGTGTTCCTTGAAGATAGATGTTATATCTTATTCATTTTTGTATCCCCAGCCCCTTAATATTGGTAACTGGCACTTTTTTTTTTTTGCGGAACGCGGGCCTCTCACTGTTGTGGCCTCTCCCGTTGTGGAGCACAGGCTCTGGACGCGCAGGCTCAGCGGCCATGGCTTACGGGCTTAGCTGCTCCGCGGCATGTGGGATCTTCCCGGACCGGGGCACGAACCCTTGTGCCCTGCATCGGTAGGCGGACTCTCAACCACTGCGCCACCAGGGAAGCCCCGGAAACTGGCACTTTTACAGGCAAATCACTTGGTGCCTGTGGAAGAACACATAGGGTCTAAGTGATCGAGTACCACCAGCCATGGAGAGAGACACACAAAGAGCTGTTTCAGATCAAAGACACGTTAAAATTTAAAGCTTTTCTGAGATAAGGTGGGTTTCCCATAGCACTGAACCCGAAATAGTCCAGTCAAGTCCCTAGGTCATCCTTTATTTCAGACACTGGAATACTAATCCTTTATGGCTATAAAATGTCTTTTATCTCAATAGGACTTCACCATTTATTCTTTTAATTAGAAAACTATATTTAACCATAATTAATCATTCCTGGGGATGTGTCTAGAGAGTATACTGGAGTCAGGGTATTACCATCTAGTTAGTTAATATTCTAATAGAAACATGACGCTTTATTTATTTAAACTGAATGATCATTTAGGTTAAAGCATTTGACTCATCAGAACTTACAAAAATACTAGTAACACTAAGTGTCTGGTTTTGAAATAATACAGTAGAAAGAAGCTGTCAATCAGTGTTTAGTTCCTGAGGAACTGAGGTTACCATTTCTCAAACCTTGATAAATGGTATTACTAAGAGCAGTCTTTGTAAGAAAGGTTAATAAGCATGTGTACACAAATAACAAAGGTATTTATGTACATTTTTATTTAATAGTGCTTAAAATTTTTATGGCACTTTACAGCCTTCAGAACATTTCATTTACACCTTATTCCTCTTGATATTCAAAATGACCTCTCAAGATCTTAGAAAAGTTGCTTACATTCACTGACCCTCAGTTTCATTACCTATAAAATTAGGATGATTCCACCTATCTTAAAGCATCTGTGAATAGTAACTGAGTATGTAAAGAAGTACCTGCCTCTCTTGGTATGTAGAAAGTGATCAATAAATAGTAGTCAGTATTATTATCATCACCTTCATCATTACATTCATGAAACATTTTAGGCACATACTGGCTAGTTGACTTAGCTCATAAGTGACAGAATCAGCATGTGAACATAGGTACTTCTCATTCCAAAGCTAATGGTCATCTCTTTCTATTATTATCTTGTCCATAGAGGCAGATAATATTAAGTCTGTAGAGAAAATAGCATTAAAGAGGGCGGTGAAAGATAGGTTGCATTTGTAGCATCCAAGGCTTTTTATGAACTACCTTTATTATCTCTCACCAGTTTTTCAAATTTTATTATTTATTTCCCTAAGTATGTCTTCTACTTGAGCTTCTTCATTCCTACTGTTTGCGTCTTTCTACATTATCATTTCTACATGTCATGTGCATATTTTTATGGGGTCTTCACTACTAATCCATACATTTTATAATTATCTTCATGGTTTATAGTGATTCCCTATATTTTGTTAAAAGTCTCTAGCAGTGTTTTCAGATCACAGAGTATTCTTAGGTTTTACAAGATAGAAGTATGCCAAAGCCAATACAGTTGAGGAACAATTTGTTCAATAGAGTTACATAGATTACCTAACAAAACACAGAACTTCTTGGGCTTTTTATTTGCTGTTGTGCACTGAGAATCTCCAGGAGGGAAGGTGGGTATATAGTGGGCAGGATATAGTATCATCTCCTAAATTAATTTGGCCAAGGAATCCTTTTTTTTTTCTTTCCCCCGCTAGAGCATTTCTAGAGATTAATTTCATTGGGACACACAGATCTACAGCAATGATTGCCAGAAAACTCTGGACCCATTATATCAGAATTGGTTAGGGTTTTTTAAGTTCCAGGATTCCTAGGACTCACCCCAGTCCTATTAAAACAGAATCTTGGAGAAGGGAGGTAAAATGTCTCCTAGTTTTTCTTTTCCCATCTCTTAAATGATTGGGCTAACTGGAGCTCTTTCCCAGCTGTCTACTAATCTTACTGTACATCTTCTTCAAGCCATGGAATTCACTTGCATGGCTTCAGTGCTCATTGTTCTAAAACATATTAGATCCATTCCCCCTATTTTCTGACTTTAGACAGAAACAACAGCATACTGAACAATTCCTATGAGATACTTCAATGAGACCTCACACTCAGAATGTTAAAAGTGAGACTAATTATTCCCTTCCTCTAAACAAGAACTAAAAATTGCTTTTCCTCTAGTATTTTCTCTCTTAGCAAATGATGCCTACCCTCTATCTAGATATCCAAGTTAGAAACCCGAGAGTCAGTTTTCTCCCTTATTCCCAGTATCCTTTCAGTTACCAGGCCTGCCAATTATACTTTCTAAATAGTTCTTAAAGTGGAAGGCCACTTCTTTCTACCATCACTACCTCTACCCCAGTCTAGGCCCTGCCACTTCTCTCCTGAACTACAGCTGCATCTTGATTTTCTACCTCCAACCTGTTCTCCTCTAATCCAGGCTCCACACTACAGTCTTAATGATATTCCTACATTTCAAATCTGATTATAGCACTGTGTTGCTTTAATCAGTGACTTCATACCACCCTAGGATTAAGTCCAAGATGCTGAACTTAAGAGGCCTTTCACAGAATCGGGACCCTGCCTCTCTGACGAGCATTATCTCACTCCATTCTTCCCCTTACTCTCTACTATAGCCTTCAGCCCACGAGAGACTTTTCTGTTCCTTCTCTGTGTTTCATTCCATGCCTTTATACATGTTTCCCTCGCCCCTAACTGCCGTCTCCTTCTTCTCTCCTTTCTGCCTCTAACCTTTCCATCAGCTAAGTACTCATCCTTTACTTTTCATTTAAATACATCTTCCCCAAGGAGATCTTCCTTATTTTCTGGACCACGTCAGAATCCTTTGCTCTTCATTGTTATTACGTATCTTATTGTAGTGGTTGTTCATTGTGAGCCTACTGTGGCTGATGCTGCTATTTACCTCCCACTAGACATTCATTCCTTCTTTCTTAGCAATAAGAATTCTTATTTTTAGCTGGGCACATTGCTGCATAACAATGACTATATTCTCTCTTTTCCTTTACAGCTCCATTTGCCTTATGATTAATTCTTAGGAAATGAGATAAGTTGAGTGTGATTTCTGAAAACTATCATTAAAGGGAAGGCACATACTCTTCTTTGCCCCTTCCCTTTTCTCCTTCTGCTGACTAGTATGTGAATGTGCTGACTGGCACTTGAGTAGCCATACTGGGTCATGAAGTGGCACTGAGGACAACAGAGCAGCCAGATAGAAGGGACCTGGATTCCTTATGACTGTAGTTTACTACCATATCAGCCCTGGACTCTTGGCTTCCATATTTCCTTTATGTGAGGAAAAAAATAAGCTTCCATCTTTTTTTAAGCTAGTGTTACTTACTCCAGTGTGTATTTTTACTCTGATATAGCTGCTTTTCATCTGAGCCTCTTCTTGTGTTTGGATAATTCTGTACCTTATGGGTCTTACTAGGAGGCAGAGCCCCTCTCACAGTAGAAAAGTTGTGTAATCACTCCCTCAGCTTCCCTTGTAGCTGGGGTATGATGTACGATCTTAACCGAACTGAAGTGTCTGTCTCACTTTTGAATTCATGCGTTAGTGATACAAATAAGTGGAGGCAACAGTGAATTCTTCCTGGCAGTGGCTATAGTAGGTAGAACTTTGGGGGTGGGTGGCAATAGAACTTTCAGGTTGGAGGTGCCATCCTTTGTTTAGGGCCAGTGAGATGACAGTTGTAGCAGTTAAAGCTTGGTGACAGCAGCAGTAAGGTCTTCATTGGACTAGTTCTGTGGTATCATTTTCCATGCTTTTCTCCTTCATTACATAGTTTCTGAGCCTGTTTCTTCAGCATGCCAACAATTCTGTGAACTATCTAACATTTCATTTTTGGTTGAAACTAAGCAAAGGTTTCCGTTGCATGCAGTTAAAATCTTTTACTGATACAGTCATGATAGGTCTTCTCTAGCAGATTATAAATGCTGTCTGGACTGTCTTCTCATCAGTATATCCCCATAGTGGTGGGTAGCATCTCAATGTAGCCTAGATCACTGCCTGGTACATTAAATAGGTACTCCGTTTTTGTTTGTTTGTTTGTTTGTTTTGCGGTACGCGGGCCTCTCACTGTTGTGGCCTCTCCCATTGTGGAGCACAGGCTCCGGACATGCAGGCTCAGCGGCCATGGCTCACTGGTCCAGCCGCTCCACGGCATGTGGGATTTTCCCGGTCCAGGGCACGAACCCTTGTCCCCTGCGGATTCTCAACCACTGCACCACCAGGGAAGCCCTTGTTTGTTTTTAATAAATGAGGAATCCATGCCTCTGATCTCAACTCTTTTACCTACCCCAGTAATTTCACTTTAGCTCCAGTAATCTTCTGAAATTGCTCTTGGTAAGATCACTGCCAGTATTCTGCTTTCCAGATCCAGTGTTTTCACTATAACTTGATGAACTTCTTTAAAGCTTTGAACACACTATCCTTCCTGGTTCTCATTTTACCATTCTGATTATTTTCTTTTCAGGTTTCTGAAGTTATTCCTCATTATCTGCCAGCTGTTATATTTTAGTGATCCCCCAGAATTCTTTATTCAGCTCACCCACTCCTATGGCATCAGTTACTCTACATGATGATGATTACCAAAAGTTATCTTCTACCCAGATCTCTCTTTTGAGCTTCAAACCATTATATCCAGCTGCCCACTCAATATCTCCATCTGGATATCCCACAAACCTCTCACACTCAACATATCCTACATGCCTAAAATTAAACAAGTTTTGTTGTCCTTCCCCAATAGACAGATACTGTAGATATGGCTATTAAATCATTTGCTTAATCTAATTATCAACAGATTAGCTGAAATTAAGTTAATGTACATGGTGCAAATTCACAGTTAAGATTTATTTTCAGATATTTTTTCTTTCTTTAGTACTTTCGTTTTTTTGGTTTTTTAAAAGTTTATTTTTTTGAAGTATAGTTGATTTACAATGTTGTGTTAATTTCTGCTGTACAGCAAAATGATTCAGTTATATATGGTATATATAAATTCTTTTTCATTTTAGTCTAGTACTTTCTATTTTTCTATCAGTGTACAATTAAGACTATAGATAATTTCCAAAAATTCTGTTTAGTACCAGGAATTTACTACTGAGCGTAGACACAAATAATATTAGTATTGTATGTTGAATAGACCAAAACTAGAATACATTTGCATCTATATTAGTCTATATTGAGAAATCATTTTAATTACATTTTAAACAATTTTAATTTACCATTTTTATTTAGTAGAAATTTTAATCTTTTCGAAGTAGAATTTAGCTTTCAGAAAAATGTGATATAAAAGTAGTCAAACTTTATTTCTTACATAAAAATTTCACCTATAATCTCACTTATTCACCTTGACATTTTCAATTAAGTGTTTTGAAAATTATAACAATAATTTGCTTTAACAAATTTGTATATTGCCTGAACTCTCTAGGTAGCAATCATGTAAATAGCATGACAGGTAGTTTCAGTTAGAAACCTCTTCAACAGTTTGGTTACCTTGTAAGAAAAACTTCTTCATATTGGAGAATTATTAAGCCGCGTAAACAAATAAAAATTGGTTGTTATTGTTGCAAACATTCAAACAGAGAAGTTGAGAAAATTATTGAAATTTGCAGAGTAGCTTTTTATATTTAATCACCCTCAGAAAACAGCTGATGCAAAAAATATGTTAATGCAGTTTTATTCATTTGAAACCGTTAAGCTGAATTAGATTTTTTTTTCAAACAATTTATGGAAGCACGGTAGTTTCTTTTGGATTTTAATTTTGTCTAATGTTCAAAAGTACATAAAAAGAAATTTTTCCCTTTATAATAATTTCTTTCAACTCTCTTAAAATAAGGTATTTTAAGAGTTCCCTGTGTTGATAAATTGATAAAATGCTCTGTGTGTTGTATACTTGGATTATATTAAAGCTAGTGGATTTATTTCTAACTATTATTCTTTTCTGTTAGACATCTGTTTGAAGGTTTAAAGATTCTTTTTTTTCTAAATTTTTTTATTTATTATTTTTGGCTGCATTGGGTCTTCATTGCTGCATGCAGGCTTTCTCTAGTTGTGGTGAGCATGGGCTACTCTTTGTAGTTGTGTGCGCTTCTCATTGTGGTGGCTTCTCTTTTTGTGGAGTGCGGGGCCTAGAGCGCATGGGCTCTAGGGCACTCGGGCTTCAGTAGTTGTGGCATGTGGGCTCTAGGGCGTGCGAGCTTTAGTAGTTGTGGCGCACGGGCTTACTTGCTCCGCGGCATGTGGGATCTTCCTGGACCAGGGATCAAACCTGTGTCCCCTGCATTGGCAGACAGATTCTTAATCACTGCGACACCAGGGAAGTCCTGAAGATTCTGAATAAAGCCAGTTTTTAAATTCATTGCTGTGAATCATATGACATTGAATATGCTTGTACAGTCACGTATTCTATGGACCTTTGCTGTGCATCACTGGAGCCTAGCTAAGATATCTTTTGGTCCTGATTGTTCCCAAGTTTATCTCTTCCTTTTGTAGAGTTAGGAATTCATGGAAGTAAAATCAGAATTCATAGGAGTAGTAGAAAACACAAAGCTAGAAATTTGAAAAGGTACTGAGAAGTTTCAGTGAGGTTTGTATAATTTATGTGTATGTCATATACAAAGCATCTTTATAGGTATTCTGTTTTATACAGTGGACCTTGGCACAGTTCCTGTTGGAGACTGTTGAATTTGATCGTAGGCCATTTTTCAATTTTTATTTTGGCATAGTTGTTAACTCTTATTTGAGGCTAGTTTGGAAATGCCAAAACTGATAAACTTTCTATTATTGTTAATTACCTATATAACAGACCTTGGGTTTTAAAAGTTTAGGATAATGTTAAACTCTAACCACTTACAGGGAGAAGAGAATTTCTTTTGCATATGTTTAATATTCATTGAACACCCATGATATAGACATTAAATAAGAATGTGGATTCTTTGTTTCTCCACAACTTTCTTGTTCATTACCTGTTGAGACCAAATTGAAGTAAAAGAACTATCACAAGCAAGATTGATTTTTTGGACATTTTCTGACTTTGTTCTGAAATAGATATGCTTAGGTATGAACTCCTATTAACCCTGAAAGTGTGTACTACTAATGTTAGAATTTGTTTTAAAAACTGAGTGACTGAACCAATGTATACTTACCTGATATACTATTTTTAATTACTTTAACAATGTTACTAAATGTAATACCCAATCTCTTGTATATATTTTTATCTTTAATAGGAGATTCATGGAAACAAGTAGATTGTTTAAATATTTCTTGACCTTCACCACTACTCAAAAATCTTTCCACATTATTGCACAGAAAATTCTACATGTCAGAATAGCAATTGTACTCTAAATTTCCAAACTTCTATTTAAAGGACGATTTAAAATCTCGAGGGAAGAAGTTAAACAATAATAATTGTGAATTATATTTTAATAATTAAATACTTTGCTAGTAGGATTTTTTAAATGATTCATACAGAAGTAAAAATAATTTTTTTTATGTAAAAGTAGAAAAAGATGAAAGGCAGCAGAGGTAGGGAGTGGGATGCTATGTAAATTGGGGATGCAGTAGGCTGAAATTACATAACTATATGTTGGGGGAAATAGGACTAATTTCAGTGAAATCCTGTTGGATGGTTGCCGTGGTTGCATGTGTATTGAAATTATAATAATGACATTTCTGGTAGGTGGCAGCCAAGTAACGTGAAAGCTGGTAGCAAATAACTATGAAGTGGGAAAACTATGGATTAACTGTCAGGAGGGAATTTGAAGCTTTGTTCTTTTTTGACTCATTTTGCATTCTATCGCGCTAACATATTGTCTTGAAGTGCTGCATTTCTTAAGGTGGTTTATGCTTAAACAGTTGCTGTGGTTTCCCCTGCTGTCATGGTAGGATTCTCTGGGACAGTTCTCTCCTCAAAGCTGGAGGCTCCCAAATCAAATGCTACTTTGTTTTCTAATCATCTAAATGTAACCTAAAGTGACTAAAGCTTGTAGTTTTAGATATGAACTTGACTTATGAATATAGATTATAATAAGGGAGTTTGAGTTTAGGGGCCAATGCTATGTTGGAAAGGTAAAGAATAACAATGACTCTTAGGTGTGTGTTTTTTAAAGGATTGGTAGGTTGCTTGTGCCTGGGTAGCCTGTACTTCTCACTGTACCTCTGATGTATCTGGGATGTCTAGCCCCTGAGTGCCTGGCCACTCTTGATAACTGTCAGCACTATCCCAGCAAAAGTACTTATTTTTTCCTCTCTATCCCTCTGTTGTAGTTTAGGGGCTCAACATTTGCCTCAGATCATAAATATCTTCTTTTCTCTATTTTTAATTCTTCTTTTTTTACTCCTCCTCTATTAAGATAAGTTAAGCATGAGACAGCCTACAATAAATAGTAGGTTACAGTAAATCAACTATATTCCAATAAAAATTTTAAAAAAATAGTAGGTTCCACAAGAATTGACTATGTGCTAATAAAATTATTTTGGAATAGCACAAATTCATATTAATGTTATGTTGACAGTGTGTATAAGAGCAAAATAAAAACCTCATACTCAGAGAGTTAAGCATTGGAGTCCTTTCTGTATAAACTTATAATCTTAAATTAAAAATCTATGTAGAAATTTTGAACTAAAATGTAATCAAGCAGATTATTGATTCGGATTTTCTTTGGACATACCGGTAATTTGATATAAATTGACTTTTGCTAAATCAGATAACTGCAGAATTTTTGAACTAAAATAGATGTGTGATTTTATGTGAAATTTCAGAAGCAGCAGTAGTAATTACAGGTGTTTCAAGGTATACTGGAGCCAGCTTGCAATGGCTTATAAGAGCTAATTGTTAACTTTTCAGGAATTTTGTGTGCTGGTTATTCAATACAGACATTATTAAAAATTAAATCATATAAATGTATAATTAAGTTATATTAAAAACAAAGATAATACATACTTAAAATTCATTACTTTATAATTAATTGACTACATTTTACTATTATCTGTGCCCTTGAGGTTATTTATACCTATTGTATCTTTACGGTAGAATACTATATCATGGTGGACTACTGTGCATCTCTTCAAACTCCATGTTCAGTGACATCATGTTAGTAGCTTGAACTTGGCCATGGTGGGAAGTTTATACCACAGAAATTAGCAAATGCTACAAATCAGAGTTTGATATATTGTTTTGTTGATTGCACTTAAAGTAATAGAAAAAAAGGTTAATAAATGCATAGTGTACCTATACTCATTATATTGTAAATTGCATAAAAATTGAGGAAATAGTCTTTCAATATTAAAAAACTGTAATACAATCAACACTCATGGAATTATACCTGGAGATCTGGTTGTTAAATATTTGCTAGCATACCACTGGTTTAAATTCATCAAACTTTGTTAATTTTTTAATTAATAAGTTAAGATTTAACATAAATGCTTTAAATTTAAGCTACACAAATGGCAATAAAATATATTTTTATTCATCCAATATGTTACTACCCAGAGCATGAGGTGTATTTATGCATTTATGACAAAAAGCTAGCTTGTAGTTTTCTTAAATTTTAATATCCTCAACAACCTTTATATTAGAATTTCCATAAGTGACTGATCAAAGTAACAGAAACTTTAAAAATAATGACAGCAGAAACATGAGTTGTATCCTGGAGATTCTGATTCCATAGGTTTATGGATGGCCTAAGAACCTGGCATTTTAGAAACCTTCCCTGGTGGTACCAATCATCAGCCAGGCTTAGGAATCACTGTATGGCATAATTTCCAGTGCCTTTTTTGCATACTGAAGACCTTTACTTAGAACAAGTAAAATAAAAAAGATAGAAGAAGCTTTTGCAACCTTTGTGCTGTTCATCTGTTGAGTTTGACACTATTGTGTGTCTCATGTTGGCACTATTAGAAAACCATGAGCAGTATACTGTGAAGATCTTTTTAGTTTATCACTAAGAAAGTTTTATCCAAATGAAGTATCCGTACACACACAAAGAGTCTGAAGATTTGCTTTCTTGTCCTGATTCTGTCATTTTGGGGTTCTGTTACCTTGCATGTGTAATTCTCATTCTCTTTAAAAGCTTCCATTTCTTCATCCATTATATAAAGAGATTATACTAGATAATCTTTAAGATAGAAAAGATGATTGATCAAAATATTACCTTTTATTCATAGGGATTAATTTTCCAGTGCTGCTTCTGAGTCCACTGAGTATCTTAACCCACAAAGAAAATTAGAGTGATTGTAATTTTTCACTTATTTCTTTTACTGTATGATGGGGATAATAATAGTACACATCATTTTAGTGTTATTTTTGAGTTTCGGTAAGTAAATTTATTAGTGTTTAAAAGAATTTCTGGCACAAAGTACGTGCTGTATAAATATTAGCTGCTATTCTACCTTCCTTCTCTTTTCCTTCTCCTCCCCCTTCCCTTTACTTTCCTTGCCTCTACTTCTTCCCCTACTGTAGCTTACTCTTCATTTTCTGTCCCTTTCTTTTTCACGGAGGGTTGATGGTTCATATTAAACTACCACCCTTTTCCTTCTTCTCAAGTGGAGTATTGAGAAATAGTCTTTAAAAGTGCAGTATGGGGCTTCCCTGGTGGCGCAGTGGTTGAGAGTCTGCCTGCCGATGCAGGGGACACGAGTTCATGCCCTGGTCCGGGAGGATCCCACGTGCCGCGGAGCGGCTGGGCCCGTGAGCCATGGCTGTTGAGCCTGCGCGTCCGGAGCCTGTGCTCCGCAGCGGGAGAGGCCACAACAGTGAGAGGCCCGCGTACTGCAAAAAAAAAAAAAAAAAAAGTGCAGTATAATTCAATAAGTTTATAACAGATTAAGAACTTTAAAATCTCCTTGTAAGACTTCTTTTTCTATCAACAAAACAGACTAAAACCTGAAAATCTCTTCTGCTACAAAATATTTTGTAGTGCTGGATGAAATATAACCTTTTTTAAATGTCCAGCTGAGATACATATACATATGTATTTTTTAAATAAATGATTTTTACATATACCATTATAAATGAGATTAGCTTTATTTTTCCCTTTTTGTACTGGCCTCCTATGCTTTTGGTATCAGATTATGCTAGCTTCTTAAAAAGAACTGAGGCATTTTTCCTCTTTCTCTATTCTTTGGAATAGATTGTATGAAAAAGGGTTACCTGTTCCTGGAAAATACACCTGTTAGACTTTCTGAGTTAGTGTGTTTTTTTACAGGAAGATTTTTGACAATTAATTCAATTTCTTTAATAGTTGCAGGTTCTATTTAGTTTTTCCAATCTTCTTTGATTCATAATTATAATTTATATATTTTAGAAAATTGTTCAGTTTAACATTTCAAATTTATTGGCATAAAATTGTTTATATTTTCTTACACTTTTACATATATTTGTGTATATTTAATAGTATTTATTTATGCCATCCCATTTAAAACTTGACTAATTAATAAGAAATTTGTCTATAATTCTTTGAAGACCCAGCTTTCAACTTTATAGTTTCTTTTTTATTGTTTATTTATTTTGTATTTCATTAAACATTCTCTTCTTGTTATTTCATTTATTATCCTTCCTTTGTTTTTCTCTCCTGTTGATGTTATTTTTTTTTTTTTTATTTTTATAATTTCTTGAATTAATTTTAGATCATCAATTTTTACCTTTTTGGTTTTTGATATAAACATTTAGGGCTATATGTTTTCCTATAAATAATAATTTGGATACATGTCTCAATACTTGGTACACTATACTGTGCTCATCTGATAAAGTTTTTAACTGTCTTATAATTTCCATTATGAATTCTTCTTTGACCCATTAATTATTTTGAACTTTTTTTTTAAGTTCCCAGGTGTATTAGGACACTTGATTTGGTGCTTCTTTTATTACTGATATCTCATTTCTAACATTTTGGCACAGTATTAATTTCCTATTGCTGCTGTACAAATTACCACAACTTTAGTGGCTTAAAACAACACAAATTTATTTTCTTACAGTTCTGAAGATCGGAAGTCCAAAATCAGTCTCTCTGGCTTAAAATCATGGTGTTAGTAGGACAGTGTCCCTTCTGGAGGCTCTAGAGAAGAATCTGTTTTCTCTCCTTTTTTGGCCTCTGGTGACCACCTGCATTTCTTGGCCTGTGGCTCCTTCCTCCGCATTAATATCTCTCTCTGACCTTCAAACCTCTACTTCTGTACTCATATCTCCTTCTCTTACTCTGACTGTCCTGCCTTCTTATCACTCTTGTGATTTTTTTGGGTCTACTAGGTAATTCAGGATAATCTCCCCAACTCAAGGCTCTTAATTTAGTCTACAGGGTCCTTTTTGCCGTATAAGGTAACACAGGTTCCAGAGATTAGAACATGGACATCTATGAGGGGAACATTATTCTGCCAATCACAGACACTATGTTTAGAGTATGTTCATGTGACATATAGGTTTTGGTATTTTTTCAGACTGTCTTTGTAGCTCAGTTAGTGCATCATTAAATTTTATTAAGATTCCGTATATGCTTGAAAAGAACCTGGTTGTGGATATGTAGTTTTCTGCAAGATTATATTTACAAAATCAAGCTTGTTATATATGTAGTGTCCAGAGTTTTCAAATCTTTACTGATTTTTATTTCTTCATTAGATTATGAGAGAAGTATGTTAAGATTTCTTATTTTTTTCAATATTAATATATATCGGCTTGTAGTTCTATCAATTTTTGCTTTATGTATATTGAGACTCTGTTGGTAGATGTGTTTAGCTTCAGGATTGTTTTGCATTCCAGTAAAATTTCCCTTTTATCATTAATGGCCCTTTCAAAATCTATTAATGCTTTTGTCTATGTTAATACTGCCTATACCAGCTTCATTTTGGTTAATATTTGTCGGGTATATCTTCTCTTATCCCTTTATTTTCTTTTTTGTGTGTGTATATTTTAATGTTTTAGGTAATCTCTTATAAACAGCATAAAAGTATAAATGTTTAAATATTCTAAGATTTTTCAGTCTTTTAATAGGTGAGTGTAATCTTTTTATTATTTATTATTTTATATTTTATGATATGTTTGGACTTATTTCTATCACTTTATTCATGTTTTCTCTTAATCATGCCTTTACTTCTGTCTTTACCAGCCCTCTCTGACTGATACATTTTTCTATGTTATTTCCCCTCCCCAACCTTTCCCCTTTTACTGTTTTGGATGTTATACATTCTGTTTCTCTTCCTCAGTATACTATTTGGTGTGTAACATGCATGTTTGACTTAACAAAGTCTGAAGTTAATATCTCTGTTGAGCCTCTTCAAAACAAAATAAAGACCTTGAAATTTCATCTTTGAATACCATCCCCTTTTGCACCTTCCTTGTATTCTCTAGCATTTTATTTTCCCTTTGTTTTTAAATGACTTCCATATTAGACAGGGTTATCCAGAGAAACAGAACCAACAGGAGAGAGAGAGAGATTTATTTTAAGAAATTGGCTCATACAATGTTAGAGGCTTGGTAAATCCAAAATCTGCAGAGTAGGCCAGCAGGCTGGAGATCCAGGGATGAATTACAGTCCAAGTCCAAAGGCAGTCTGTTGTCAGAATTTCTTCTTGCTTGGGTGAAGTCAGTCTTTATTATGGTCTTGAACTGATTGGATGAGACTCACCCATATTATGGAAAGTAATCTGCTCTGCTCAAAGTCCACCAATTTAAATGTTAATCTCATACAAAATGTGCCTTCACCAAAACATCTAGAATAATGTTTGACCAAATATCTGGGCACCATGGCCTAGTCATGTTGACACATTAAAATTAACCATTACACTCTCCAAATTATTCAGTTTTATTGTTACTGTTCTTAAGATTCTGTGTTTAATTTAGCTTTACCGATATGCTTGCCAATATTTGCTCACACAATTTATTCTTGCATTTCACTTTCCTTTTTATGTTCAATTTTCTTTCTTTAATGGATCTTTCCTGAGAGTCTATGGGAAATACATTCTCAATTTTCATTTTTCTGAAAATATCTTTATTTTGTCCTCAAACTTGAATGATGGTTTACCTGGGTATAGAATTCTTGGTTAACATGCCTATTTCCTCAGCCCTTTGAAGGTATTGTCTGTTGTTTTCTAGCATTTGTTGTTACTTATGAGAAATCTACCTTCAATGTAACTGTCTCTTTTGTAGGCATGCTGCCCTTTTTTTTGCTGATTGTTTTTAAGATCCTTTCTTTGTCTTTGATGTTCTGCATTTTTCATTACAGCTTATTTAGGTATGGATTTCTTGTTATTTATCCTGATTTTTCTCATTCCTGGACCAGGGAAGGGGCTCATGTGGCTCATCAATTTTGGAAACTATCGGCCATTATCTTTTCAAATATTGCGTCCTTCTCCCTTTCTCTGTCATTTCCTCTGGAATGACTATTAATGATATTCATTCTCAACTGTTCATCTCCGAGTGACTTTACATATCTGTGTTTCAGCTTTTCCGAAGAATATAGATTTTGTGATTAAATATGAATTTGTTTAATTATTAAAAAAATAAAGATATTCATTCTCTATATCCCTTGAGGTTTTCTTTTTCATCAATATTTTATTTATTTGTTCATTAAGTTTCTTTTTGGCTCTTTCAAAAATATGTTAGTTCTTTTTCCATATGACCAGTTTTTTCATTGTTTTTTCTCTCCTTTTAAAAATCTGTAATCATTCTAAACATTCTTATTGTTTGAGTCACTTTCACATTATTCTGTTTGTAGTTTTTGGAAGCTCCTTTGTATCTTTATTTCACCAGCTAAAACTCTCCCTTCATGGTGCCTTCTTCAAGGTGTAATTTTTTTATGATGAACTCATCTTTAGTAGGAATTATTTCTTTCATGGAAATCCAGTGTAGTATCTGAGTATCACTATAGGGCTATTTACACTTACATCTTCTGGATCTTTAACGATTTCAAATATCCAGCCAGATTTTATGTTATTTTTAAATTTATGAAATTCATACTGTGCTATTGTGTAAATTTGAAACCCTCACATATATGTGATACTCCTCTAGAGTTTTTGATTTCTTACTGGAGACTCCCCCGCACCCCGCATCCCCCAGCCCATTAAAGGCCTCAGACTGGCTTCTTTGCTTCTTCTCAGAGTTCGTGGGGCAGAGTTTTTTGGTTACTTTTTCATGAGTAGCACAGCTCTTTGGTGCTGTGAGCTTTATGCAGATGCTCACAGGTAAAGTTATGTCTCCTCTCCCCCTCACCACCCCACTTCCCCACAAGAGATTTTAAAACTATATATCCCAGCCTTCAGCCCTTAGGGCTTAGAGCTGGGTCTGAAACCCTGCGCATTGCCACTGTTTCAACTCAAGCTTAGGGCGCTGGCTTTGATGTCTTGTCTGTTTCCAGCACTTGAGGAACTTCCCTTTCTTTAACTTTTTTTAAAAAAAATTTAGCAATGTATTATTTTTAAAGTATTTTATCTATCATTTTTATAAGTTTGAAGCAGGAAGGAAGCCCCTACACATCAGCTTGGACTACCATGTTGTAAGAATTGTCTGTGTTGTTTTGGAAATATTGAAGAAATTTGATTGAATCTTAGTGTCTTTATGTTTTAAGAATGTTGATTGATTTTCTATATTAATACTTTGAAAAAAATCTATTTTAGAATTATTTTAACTTTTCCCCTTCTAGTGGGATTTTTAAACTTTATTTTTTGCAAGTATCTGTACATAAATATTCAATAAATGTTTCTCTAAGTGAAAATAAGTTGATGTGTACTTTGTGCCAAACAGTGTTCTAGATGATTTTAATTAGAGTATTTGCTTTGGGACTCTTGTGTATTAGAGTTAGACCTAAAGACCCTACCAAACTTTATTCTAATGCCAATCTGTGGTATGTAGTATTATTATCACTGTTTTACTGATGAGGTAA
The DNA here is from genome assembly GCF_949774975.1 of Lagenorhynchus albirostris. NCBI lineage: Eukaryota > Metazoa > Chordata > Mammalia > Artiodactyla > Delphinidae > Lagenorhynchus > Lagenorhynchus albirostris. The sequence continues at coordinate 47,741,571 of NC_083097.1, forward strand.
TTAAGACATTGAGAAAGAAACTTGCCCAAAATCATGGCCAGCAGGTAGCAGAGCTGGATTTGAACTGAGTCTCTCTCCAGGAGTCTGTATTCCTTTTTTTTTTCTTTTTTTTGACATCTTTACTGCAGTATAATTGCTTTACAATGGTGTGTTAGTTTCTGCTTTATAACAAAGTGAATCAGCAATACATATACATATATCCCCATATCTCCTCCCTCTTGTGTCTCCCTCCCTCCCTCCCTATCCCACCCCTCTAGGTGGTCACAAACACCAAGCTGATCTCCCTGTGCTATGCGGCTACTTCCCACTAGCTATCCATTTTACATTTGGTAGTATATATAAGTCCATGCCACTCTCTCACTTCGTCCCAGCTTACCCTTCCCCCTCCCCGTGTTCTCAACTCCATTCTCTACATCTGCGTCTTTATTCCTGTCCTGCCCCTAGGTTCCTCAGAACCTTTTTTTTTTTTAGATTCCATATATATGTGTTAGTATATGGTGTTTGTTTTTCACTTTCTGACTTACTTCACTCTGTATGACAGACTCTAGGTCCATCCACCTCACTACAAATAACTCAATTTCGTTTCCTTTTATGGCTGAGTAATATTCCATTGTATACATGTGCCACATCTTCTTTATCCATTCATCTGTTGATGGACACTTAGGTTGCTTCCATATCCTGGCTATTGTACATTGCGGTACATGACTCTTTTTGAATTATGGTTTTCTCAGGGTATATGCCCAGTAGTGGGATTGCTGAGCTGTATGGTAGTTCTATTTTTAGTTTTTTAAGGAACCTCCATACTGTTGTCCATAGTGGCTGTATCAATTTACATTCCCACGAACAGTGCAAGAGGGTTCCCTTTTCTCCACACCCTCTCCAGCATTATTGTTTGTAGATTTTTTGATGATGGCCATTTTCACTGGTGTGAGGTGATACCTCATTGTAGTTTTGATTTGCATTTCTCTAATGATTAGTGATGTTGAGCATCGTTTCATGTGTTTGTTGGCAATCTGTATATCTTCTTTGGAGAAATGTCTACTTAGGTCTTCTGCACATTTTTGTACTGGGTTGTCCGTTTTTTTGATATTGAGCTGCATGAGCTGCTTGTAAATTTTGGAGATTACTCCTTTGTCAGTTGTTTCATTTGCAGATATTATCTCCCATTCTGAGGGTGGTCTTCTCATCTTTTTTAATGGTTTCCTTTGCTGTGCAAAAGCTTTTAAGTTTCATTAGGTCCCATTTGTTTATTTTTATTTTTATTTCCAATTCTCTAGGAAGTGGGTCAAAAAGGATCTTGCTGTGATTTTATGTCATAGAGTGTTATGCCTACATTTTCCTCTAAGAGTTTTATAGTGTCTGGTCTTACATTTAGTTCTTTAATCCATTTTGAGTTTATTTTTGTGTATGGTGTTAGGGAGTGTTCTAATTTCATTCTTTTACATGTAGCTGTCCAGTTTTCCCAGCACCACATATTGAAGAGGATGTCTTTTCTCCATTGTATATTCTTGCTTTATCAAAGATAAGGTGACCATATGTGCATGGGTTTATCTCTGGGCTTTCTATCCAGTTCTGTTGATCTATATTTCTGTTTTTGTGCCAGTACCATACTGTCTTTTTTTTTTTTAATAAATTTATTTTATTTATTTATTTTTGGCTGTGTCGTGTCTTTGTTGCTGCGTGCAGGCTTTCTCTAGTTGTGGCAAGCGGGGGCTACTCTTCGTTGCGGTGCGTGAGCTTCTCATTGCGGTGTCTTCTCTTGTTGTGGAGCACGGGCTGTAGGCTCGTGGCCTTCAATAGTTGCAGCACGTGGGCTCAGTAGTTGTGGCTCACGGGCTCTAGAGCGCAGGCTCAGTAGTTGTCACTCACAGGCTTAGTTGCTCTGCAACATGTGGGCTCTTCCTGGACCAGGGATTGAACCTGTGTCCCCTGCATGGGAGGCGGACTCTCAACCACTGTCCCTAGGGAAGTCCCTACCATACTGCCACCAGGGAAGTCCCTACCATACTGTCTTGATTACTGTAGCTTTGTAGTACAGTCTGATGTCCGGGAGACTGATTCCTCCAGCTCTGTTTTTCTCTCTCAATATTGCTTTGGCTATTCGGGGTCCTTTGTGTTTCTATACAAATTGTAAAATTTTTTGTTCTAGTTTTGTGAAAAATGCCAGTGGTAGTTGATGGGGAATGCATTGAATCTGTAGATTGCTTTGGGTAGTATAGTCATTTTCACAATGTTGATTCTTCCAATCCAAGAACATGGTATATCTCTCCATCTGTTGGTATCATCTTTAATTTCTTTCGTCAGTGTCTTACAGTTTTCTGCAGACAGATCTTTTGTCTCCTTAGATAGGTTTATTCCTAGGTATTTTATTCTTTTTGTTGCAATGGTAAATGGGAGTATTTCCTTAATTTCTCTTTAACATTTATCATCATTAGTGTATAGGAATGCAAGAGATTTCTGTGCATTAATTTTGTATCCTGATACTTTAGCAAATTCACTGATTAGCTCTAGTAGTTTTCTGTTAGCATCTTTAGGATTCTCTATGTATAGTATCATGTCATCTGCAAACAGTGGCAGCTTTACTTCTTCTTTTCCAATTTGTATTCCTTTTATTTCTTTTTCTTCTCTAATTGCTGTGGATAAAACTTCCAAAACTATGTTGAATAATAGTGCTGAGAGTGGGCAACCTTGTTCCTCATCTTAGTGGAAATGGTTTCAATTTTTCACCATTGAGAATGATGTTGGCTGTGGGTTTGTCATATATGGCCATTATTATGTTGAGGTAAGTTCCCTCTATGCCTAGTTTCTGGAGGGTTTTTATCATAAATGGGTGTTAAATTTTGTTGAAAGATTTTTCTGCATCTACTGAGATGATCATCTGGTTTTTCTTCTTCAATTTGTTCATATGGTTTATCACATGCATTGAGTTGCGTATATTGAAGAATTCTTGCATTCCTGGGATAAACCCCACTTGATCATGGTGTATGATCTTTTTAATGTGCTGTTGGATTCTGTTTGCTATTGGCCTGTAGTTTTCTTTCTTTGATATTGGCCTATAGTTTTCTTTCTTTGTGACATCTCAGTCTGGTTTTGGTATCAGGGTGATGATGGTGGCCTCATAGAATGAGTTTGGGAGTATTCCTCCCTCTGTATATTTTGAAGAGCTTGAGAAGGATAGGTGTTAGCTCTTCTCTAAATGTTTGATATAGAATTTGCCTGTGACACCATCTGGTCCTGGGCTTTTGTTTGTTGGAAGATTTTTAATCACAGTCTCAATTTCAGTGCTTGTGATTTGCCTGTTTCTTCCTGGTTCATTCTTGGAAGGTTGTGCTTTTCTAAGAATTTGTCCATTCTTCCAGGTTGTAATCTTATTGGCATATAGTTGCTTGTAGTAATCTCTTATGATCCTTTGTATTTCTGCAGTGTCAGTTGTTACTTCTCCGTTTTCATTTCTAATGCTATTGAGTTGGGTCTTCTCCCTTTTTATCTTGATGAATCTGGCTAATGGTTTATCAATTTCGTTTATCTTCTCAAAGAACCAATTTTTACTTTTATTGATCTTTGCTATTGTTTCCTTTATTTCTTTTTCATGTATTTCTGATCTGATCTTTATGCTTGCTTTCTTTCTGCTAACTTTGAGGTTATTTTGTTCTTTCTCTAATTGCTTTAGGTTTAAGGTTAGATTGTTTATTTGAGATGTTACTTGTTTCTTGAGGTAGGATTGTATTGCTATAAAGTTCCCTCTTAGAACTGCTTTTGCTGCATCCCATAGGTTTAGGTCGTCGTGTTTTCATTATCATTTGTTTATAGGTATTTTTTGATTTCCTCTTTGATTTCTTCAGTGATCTCTTGGTTATTAAGTAGTGTATTGTGTAGCCTCCATGTGTTTGTGTTTTTTACAGAATTTTTCCTGTAATTGATATGTAGTCTCATAGTGTTGTGGTCAGAAAAGATAGTTGATACGATTTCAATTTTCTTAAATTTATCAAGGCTCTTTTGTGACCCAAGATATGATCTATCCTAGGGAATGTTCCATGAGGACTTGAGAAGAAACTGTATTCTGTTGTTTTTGGATGGCATATCCTATAAATATCAGTTAAGTCCATCTTGTTTAATGTATCATTTAAAGCTTGTGTTTCCTTATTTACTTTGACTTTGGATGATCTGTCCATTGGTGAAAGTGGGGTGTTAAAGTCCCCTACTATGATTGTGTTACTGTCGATTTCCCCTTTTATGGCTGTTAACATTTGTTATGTATTGAGGTGCTCTTACGTTGGCTGCATAAATATTTACAGTTGTTATATCTTCTTCTTGGATTGATCCCTTGATCATTATGTAGTGTCCTTGTCTCTTGTAATAGTCTTTATTTTAAAGTCTATTTTGTCTGATATGAGAATTGCTACTTCCGCTTTCTTCTGATTTCCATTTGCATGGAAAGGCTTTTTCCATCCCCTCACTTTCAGTCTGTATATGTCGCTAGGTCTGAAGTGGGTCTCTTGTAGACAGCATATATATGGGTCTTGTTTTTGTATCCATTCAGCCAGTCTATGTCTTTTGGTGGGAGCATTTAATCCATTTACATTTAAGGTAATTATCAGTATGTATGTTCCTATTACCATTTTCTTAATTGTTTTGGGTTTGTTATGGTAGGTCTTTTCCTTGTCATGTATTTCCTGCCTAGAGAAGTTCCTTTAACATTTGCTTTAAAGCTGGTTTGGTGGTGCTGAATTCTCTTAGCTTTTGCTTGTCTGTAAAGGTTTTAATTTCTCTCTTGAATCTGAATGATATCCTTGCTGCATAGATTAATCTTGGTTGTAGGTTTTTCCCTTTCATCACTTTAAATATGTCCTGCCACTCCTTCTGGCTTGCAGAGTTTCTGCTGAAAGATCAGCTGTTAACCTTATGGGGATTCCCTTGTATGTTATTTGCTGCTTTTCCCTTGCTGCTTTTAATATTTTTTCTTTGTATTTAATTTTTGATAGCTTGATTAATATGTGTCTTGGCATGTTTCTCCTTCGATTTATCCTGTATGGTACTCTCTGCACTTCCTGGACTTAATTATTTCCTTTCCCATATTAGGGAAGTTTTCAACTATAATCTCTTCAAATATTTTCTGTCTCTTTTTTTTCTCTTCTTCTTCTGGGACCCCTATAATTCGAATGTTCATGCATTTAATATTGTCCCACAGGTCTCTAAGACTGTCCTCAATTGTTTTCATTCTTTTTCCTTTGTTCTGCTCTGCAGTAGTTATTTCCACAATTTTATCTTCCACATCACTTATCCGTTCTTCTGCTTCAGTTATTCTGCTATTGATTCCTTCTAGAGAATTTTTAGTTTCATTTATTGTGTTGTTCATCATTGTTTGTTTGCTCTTTAGTTCTTCTAGGCCTTTGTTAAACGTTTCTTGTATTTTCTCCATTCTATTTCCAAGATTTTGGGTCATCTTTACTATCGTTATTCTGAATTCTTTTTCAGGTAGACTGCCTATTTCGTCTTCATTTTTGTTTGGTCTGGCAGGTTTTTACCTTCATCTGCTGTGTGTTCTCTTTCTTCTTATTTTGCTTATCTTACTGTGTTTGGGGTCTCCTTTTCGCAGGCTGCAGGTTTGTAGTTCCTGTTGTTTTTGGTGTCTGCCCCCAGTGGGTAACGTTGGTTCCGTGGGTTGTGTAGGGTTCCTGGTGGAGGGGACTGGTACCTCTGTTCTGGTGGATGAGGCTGGATCTTGTCTTTCTGGTGGGCAGGTGTGCATCTGGTGGTGTGTTTTAGGTGTCTGTGACCTTATTATGATTTGAGGCAGCCTCTCTCCTAATGTGTGGGGTTGTGTTCCTCTCCTGCTAGTTGTTTGGCATAGGATGTTCAGCACTGTAGCTTGCTGTTCATTAAGTGGAGCTGGGTCTTAGTGTTGAGGTGGAGATCTCTGGAGAGCTTTTGCCATTTGATATTACTTGGAGCCGGAAGTCTCTGGTGGACCAATGTCCTGAACTTGACTCTCCCACCTCAGAGGCACAGGCCTGACACCCGGCCGGAGCACCATGACCCTGTCAGCGACACGGCTCAGAAGAAAAGGGAGAAAGAAAGTAGGAAAGAAATAAATAAAAATAATAAAAAGAAATAAAGTTATTAAATTAAAACATTTAAAAGATTTTTAAAAATAAAAAAATTTAAAAGTAATAAAAGAAAAAAGAAAGGAAGAAAGAAGAGAGCAACCAAACCAAAAAACAAATCCACCAATGATAACAAGTGCTAAAAAAAAAAAAACAGAAACTGACAACACTAGGACAAATGGTAAAAGCAAAGCTATA